>NC_133538.1:418373060-418673372 GCF_048544455.1 Silene latifolia | reverse complement strand
GAAAATATGAGCTAAACCCACAATCGGCAGAACAGTCCGAAAGAGGCGTAAAGATAAGTCAAGCAATACGGTATAGCATAAAGGCATTATCAAAAATACGACTCAACCAAGCGATACGAATCAACTTGGAAAGAGACTACTAATGTAATGAGCCGATATAATCCAAATAAGACATTTCATGACAAATTATATTCACGAATAGGAATAAGTAACCCATTTCTTCAATATTTGTCATTTGAATAAAAATGTAAACAAACAAAAATGAACCATTTATAAGCAAAACAAGCATTCAATTATAAATGACTCAATTTAACTAAACAAGTAGAATAATTCACTCATATTTGAGATACGATAAATAAATGAGAATGAACGAATTAAAAATTCATATTATAGGTAAATGAGACATTTCATCAAATTTTGACTTGAATAAATAATAATTCCACATTTATGATTAATGTGAGAAAAATATATGAATGAACGATATTTAACGAATTAAGTTATATAAAGCATGAGACGGGATTTAAATAATTCAAATAACCAACTTGCGCCAAAACAATCCATAACTACGACTCAAATAGGTGTTGGGCAGCACCCGCATGTGGCCTTACAGCTAACCATACACGGCCTCAACCCGTGCCCCGGCAAGGCCACGGCCAGGCCACCTGTCTCGCCAAAACTAGGCCATAAAGCAGGCCCAAGCAAAGCAAACTGCAAACAACCACCACAACAGGCTGCGAACCACTATCAAAATGGGTTTCTAAAGTAGTCGCGTACAGCACCTACCAACGCTACATTTTCCATCTCAAAACAGTCCTATAACACCTTGCACACGGTTGCCCACAACAACCCATGTACAACCTGCAAAAACCAACCAAAACCTACACAAGTGACCTGCAAAACAGACCAATTGCAGCCGTGAAAAGCAATGCGAAAGCAGGCCGTGGAAAGCAGGCCAATGCAGGCTGTGAACCGTCCAGCTGCAGGCCAAAACAGGCTGTGACAGACAACCACTCGACTGCCCACAACCAGCGACCATGCCGTCCCTAACACAGCCCATAAATCACCACTTTTACGCCCCAAAACAGGACCACAAACACGACAATTTACCACCCAAAACAGCCTCATAACTAAGGCACTTAAAGACAAAATTTAAAGTATGGAGAAGGTAGAATTCACTCACTTAAATCACCCATTTCATATAACCATGTAACCATAAGACTGGAATTTACTTCAAACCAAAAATGCGACGGTCTCAAATACTACAACAACAATTTATCCAATTCGTGCAGCCACTATACAGCTGCCCCAAAACATTCCACGCAACCACCAACACGGCTGCCCAAAACAGCGAGAAACTGTCCCCCAAAAGGACTCAAAATCGTCCCAAAAATAGCATTCTACAGTCCATGAGTAACTATGAGTAACCTGCACAAAGTGACTCAAAAACAGTCCCAAAATGTTGTATACAACCGTCCCCAGAGTAGTCCCATTTCCGTCTTAAAACAGCTCAATTTCAGCACTCAAATCCTCCATGAAACCGTCAAAAAAGAGAGTAATAAGCCGTCCCATATTGACACCAAAACAGGCCGCTAAAATTTATGTTCCCTCTAAATAGTGAAACCTTCTATAAATTAAAATTGAACAGCAAAAATAGGCAGTACGATATAGTTGTTAGTTTCCTGATATAACTCCCATTTTGACAAATTCAACCATGAGCAGCAATTAATGTTGAAGTCATTTCGACACACTCACATCACAAATGAAATGTAAAAGAAATCACACAAGTCGAGTATTATTCCTACACATTCAACCATTTATATGAGAAAAGCACAAGAACTAAACTTTATCACACAAGGACATGTAAAACGACATATAAGACGGAATCTTGACATTTTTGTCGAGTAACCTATCACCGTTACCTTATAACTTCGTCAATAAGCACGATTTCCGACTCAATTTGCTCCGGGTCTTCAAATCCTTCATTAAAGGGCAAGAAAACGAGATAAAGAAGCTAAAAGACGACATTTTATAAGACGGCGAAAAACGAAACCATAACAAAAACGAGACTTTCTTACCTTGAAAGGAGAAGGAAGGGGAGGGGAAGAGAATGGTACAAAAGTTATAGAATTTGGTTGAGAAACGGAAGAGAAATCGGAGTTTGAAGGTCGATTAAAAATGGCGTATGAAAGCTTGTTAATTGTGTGTTGTGAAATTGTTGTTGTGCTGATAAAACGAAAAGGAAAGAGGGAAAATCAAGGGGTGGGGACACGTGATAATAATAATAATAATAATAATAATAATAATAATAATAATAATAATAATAATAATAATAATAATAATAATAATAATAATAATAATAATAATAATAATAATAATAATAATAATAATAATAATAATAATAATAATAATAATAATAATAATAATAATAATAATAATAATAATAATAATAATAATAATAATAATAATAATAATAATAATAATAATAATAATAATAATAATAATAATAATAATAATAATAATAATAATAATAATAATAATAATAATAATAATAATAATAATAATAATAATAATAATAATAATAATAATAATAATAATAATGATATATTTTAAGTTAGAGATAAGGTGAGTGTGAGTATGTGTAGGGAATCAGATTAGTCCGAATAAATTAGCCTCAAAATGAAAATGTGACGGCCTTATACTAGATTTTGAAATACGTCTCAAACCTATTATAATTTAAGACGAAACTTTACTATTATTAATATTATCATTATTATCTTACTCGACTAACAAAAATGTATTTTTATATAAACAGGCTTATAAAAATATAGGTTTTATAAAAATCGTGTTTAAAATAAAATTAATTAACTTAAATAATTTAAAATGTAAATAAAACAATGGAATGGTCAAATTCGCGGGTGTTACAATCACCCCATCTTTTAAAAAGTTTCGTCCTCGAAACTTGAAAGTAGAAATCAAAGGTTATATAAAATAAAACTAGAATTTTGGAATCGGTAACCAGAACATTTAAAAGGTTACTTATCGTAAGAATTAAAATTCTTTCAAAATTTTCAAATAAAATTTTCCGACAGAACTCGATCGAAAGGTAAATCATTGGTATAAATCAATAATCAAAATGCTTTCAAAAATAATTAATGAAAAGCTTTCAAAAGTATAAGCCTCATTCATGGAACAAAATTGCTCTTGTCGTGCACACAAGAACGCTAACTTTCCAAGCCAAAGACACATTTAAAACAAAAATCGTTCGCCGACAAGCGTAGAACAAGTTATTAAACGTCTCTAATAACGAGTTCAAACATCCGATCAACGTTAAAATCAAAAGAAAAAGGTAATTTACCCAAATTTTCTTTTACAAAAGCCAAAATGGCGGTAAAAGTTTCACTTTTAAACTAAAAAGGGAATCAAATTCCTGAAAATGTAATATTAAACTTTGACAAAGAAATCATAAATAGATCAAAATTAACAGAAATTGGATAAAATTTAAAGAAATCTCGGGTTTAGCAATTAAAATCATGATAAATGAGTTTATACTCATGGAATAAATAGGGAACTAAATCAAATTTTCAATTTCAAAATTTTAAAATAGGCAAGGTTTTGCAAAAGTAACCTCAACTTTTAACAACGAATCAACACTGGTAGCTTGAAAGTTTAGAAGTTGTACAAAAATGAAGGTAACTTAGACATCATAAAAACAAGTACGCTAAAAGGATTCAACTTAACTAATCAAAAGAGCTATGATGAATTTCATAGGGTAAGAATTGAAGTCAGGTCAACAAGGAGGTCAAAGATAGAGTTTCACAGGTTACGAGTACCAAACTTAAAGGAGGAGCATGATGAAGCGAGGAAGAGAGGTATGAACGGTAATGCTTATGGTCAAAGAAGAAAGGAAATTAGACAACAAGGAAACGCCAGGTACTTAAACCTCAAACAACAACATCATCCTAAACGGTCCCGAAAACTTCCTAACAACATAACTCATAACCACATCACTCCCAAGGATTTCCTCAAATCACTTATGTTACTTCATCTTAAGTTATTCCATGAAACAAGGTATTTCACTATAAGTGTGATCTCATCACTCCAAATCTACAAACAACTTCCACAAGATCAAGGTCAAGGTTTCTAACAAAGCTATACTCATATACAACTAGTGTCAACCATGAGTTTCTCAAGGTGGTAACCCATCAATCAAAAATCCAAGTTCAAAAGTTCTTTTATACAATCTAACATCCCAAAGAGATCTTGTTATACTCGCGAAACCTAAAGCATAGATGATGACATTCTCCAAATCACGAGACAACCACCCAAAACATCTAACTCATCTCAGCTCAACATCTATCGATCCCAACTTATAATCACATCCCAAAGAACTCTGGCTACTAATCCTCATTACCGCAAAGTGAATGCCCAAATGAGATTTCAAAACTAGCTAGGACTCTCACCTAACAAGGTTTCTATGTAACCATCACAACACCCACAAAAGTATACCGTCTATGCTAACCTCAAGCTCAACTCAAACTTCCAAGTAGCACTTTCATCACCAATGGCCAACAACGTCCTAAAGGTATTTCCTTCCAAGCTCTCATCACAAACTCTACGCCATGTCAAAACCCCAAACCACAAAACTCAAGTTACCAAATCCTCAAATTCCAAGTATAAACAACAACGCCAAGTTCCATAGTCTTATTATCATAGGCAACTCACACTTAACACACATAATTCCACCGATCAATTATACTCACTTTACCAAAGAACTAGGTATAAGAATCACTAAGTATATCTCACCACACTACCTAAGTCCTTCCAACATCACAACTTCTCAAAACCAAGAGTTATGGGTCAACCACAAACAAACTCCACAAAGCCAAATTATCCAACCAAAATTAACATCTCACAAAAGAAAGAGAACTATCAAAAAGGCATTAAGGGAGGATTAGCAAGGATCAAAGGGCAAGTTGGGAGGATACAAATGTAACATCCAAGGAAGAAGAAAAGAGAGTTTAGAAGAAGGATAGGCACCAAGAGGTAAAGAGTAAGGCAAGATACACAAAGAATGAGAAAGATCTTCGAGAAAGGAGAAGCATTCTTCAAAACTTGAACAAATCTTCAATTTTCGGCAATAGGCACCAAGTATTGATCGCAACGAAAAGTAAGCTCACGGTCATTGATCCAAGGGTACAAAAATGATTGACAATCAACAAACATGTTAGAACCTACCACGAAGCATACACAAAGCAACTACCAACTTAGGTCCTTAATTCTACCCATCTCTCATTCATTATTTTAGGCCAAGTTCAAGTTTAAATTTGGGGTACACGTGTGTGCGTCGGGAGCAACATAGGCTCTGATACCAACTGTGACACCCCGCGATAAAGCGGAAAATATAAGTAATAAAATGAGGAATTTTATGGAATTTTTAAAACTTTTAAAATTTAAAGCGCGGGTTCACCAAAATCTAAAACATAAATAAAGAATGCGGAAATAAAGTTTAAATTATACAAACGTGATAGTCAAGGTGAGGGAAAAGATATCCCTCAAATGACAATACAATAAAAGGTGAGTCTAAACAATCCTAAGAAACCAACTTCTAGGCCAAAGTGCTCGCTAGCTCACACATGTCTTCACCCCATAGATGCACCAACTAATACCTGTCATTCATGTAAACATGAACGCATACGATCGGTGGGGAGTAACTCAAGGTTCTCCCAGCCACAAAATGTCGAAACGAACATAACAAAGAACTCAATTAGATAAATCATGTAATATACTTACAAAAGATATGAACATCAAGTTTATATATTTAAACATGTCAATTAAATGAGATGGAAAACGATGGATCAATATTAGCATAATGGAGACTCACTATTCATGTGAAATAATTAAATAATATGAAAGATAAGAATACGGTCATTTATGCAAAAGCACACATTTCAAGGAAATACAACATAGATGTGAGATTAGAATCCGAATCATGTGAAACAGTTAAGTAAGGGATCAACCAATGCAAATTACAAGAACAGAAACCGTAGCCATTATTTGGAAAACCACTTAGCAAACATTGCACGGGACGTGGCTACTAATGTCACATTCATACTTATGGCTTGCATCTCACCATAAGAACGGATGGAAACAACAATACCGACAATCATATCGCAACTAGATGGCTTATAGCTCACCCCTAGTATCTGATAGGACCAAGACAAACAACACAAGGCATAACTCTTGCCTTGAAAGACAAATACCAATATCTATAACCAAGCAAGACCTTTACTACTCATATATCAATATATAATTCCCCTGGTAGGACGACAATGGTACTCCCAAGACTCAGTCCTAGTCTAAATCGCGGACTCTCGGGGCGAACGGTCCCCGATTCGACATGCGCGAACAGTCCGCATCCAAGACTCGATCGAGAATGGAAGTCGAGAACCTACAATCGGCGAACAGTCGAAAGAGGCGGAAAATATGAGCTAAACCCACAATCGGCGAAACGATCAGAAAGAGGCGTAAAGATAAGTCAAGCAATACGGTATAGCATAAAGGCATTATCAAAAATACGACTCAACCAAGCGATACGAATCAACTTGGAAAGAGACTATTAATGTAATGAGCCGATATAATCCAAATAAGACATTTCATGACAAATTATATTCACGAATAGGAATAAGTAACCCATTTCTTCAATATTTGTCATTTGAATAAAAATGTAAACAAACAAAAATGAACCATTTATAATAAGCAAAACAAGCATTCAATTATAAATGACTCAATTTAACTAAACAAGTAGAATAATTCACTCATATTTGAGATACGATAAATAAATGAGAATGAACGAATTAAAAATTCATATTATAGGTAAATGAGACATTTCATCAAATTTTGACTTGAATAAATAATAATTCCACATTTATGATTAATGTGAGAAAAATATATGAATGAACGATATTTAACGAATTAAGTTATATAAAGCATGAGACGGGATTTAAATAATTCAAATAACCAACTTGCGCCAAAACAATCCATAACTACGACTCAAATAGGTGTTGGGCAGCACCCGCATGTGGCCTTACAGCTAACCATACACGGCCTCAACCCGTGCCCCGGCAAGGCCACGGCCAGGCCACCTGTCTCGCCAAAACTAGGCCATAAAGCAGGCCCAAGCAAAGCAAACTGCAAACAACCACCAAAACAGGCTGCGAACCACTATCAAAATGGGTTTCTAAAGTAGTCGCGTACAGCACCTACCAACGCTACATTTTCCATCTCAAAACAGTCCTATAACACCTTGCACACGGTTGCCCATAACAACCCATGTACAACCTGCAAAAACCAACCAAAACCTACACAAGTGACCTGCAAAACAGACCAATTGCAGCCGTGAAAAGCAATGCGAAAGCAGGCCGTGGAAAGCAGGCCAATGCAGGCTGTGAACCGTCCAGCTGCAGGCCAAAACAGGCTGTGGCAGACAACCACTCGACTGCCCACAACCAGCGACCATGCCGTCCCTAACACAGCCCATAAATCACCACTTTTACGCCCCAAAACAGGACCACAAACACGACAATTTACCACCCAAAACAGCCTCATAACTAAGGCACTTAAAGACAAAATTTAAAGTATGGAGAAGGTAGAATTCACTCACTTAAATCACCCATTTCATATAACCATGTAACCATAAGACTGGAATTTACTTCAAACCAAAAATGCGACGGTCTCAAATACTACAACAACAATTTATCCAATTCGTGCAGCCACTATACAGCTGCCCCAAAACATTCCACGCAACCACCAACACGGCTGCCCAAAACAGCGAGAAACTGTCCCCAAAACAGACTCAAAAACTGTCCCAAAATAGCATTCTACAGTCCATGAGTAACTATGAGTAACCTGCACAAAGTGACTCAAAAACAGTCCCAAAATGTTGTATACAACCGTCCCCAGAGTAGTCCCATTTCCGTCTTAAAACAGCTCAATTTCAGCACTCAAATCCTCAATGAAACCGTCAAAAAAGAGAGTAATAAGCCGTCCCATATTGACACCAAAACAGGCCGCTAAAATTTATGTTCCCTCTATATAGTGAAACCTTCTGTAAATTAAAATTGAACAGCAAAAATAGGCAGTACGATATAGTTGTTAGTTTCCTGATATAACTCCCATTTTGACAAATTCAACCATGAGCAGCAATTAATGTTGAAGTCATTTCGACACACTCACATCACAAATGAAATGTAAAAGAAATCACACAAGTCGAGTATTATTCCGACACATTCAACCATTTATATGAGAAAAGCACAAGAACTAAACTTTATCACACAAGGACATGTAAAACGACATATAAGACGGAATCTTGACATTTTTGTCGAGTAACCTATCACCGTTACCTTATAACTTCGTCAATGAGCACGATTTCCGACTCAATTTGCTCCGGGTCTTCAAATCCTTCATTAAAGGGCAAGAAAACGGGATAAAGAAGCTAAAAGACGACATTTTATAAGACGGCGAAAAACGAAACCATAACAAAAACGAGACTTTCTTACCTTGAAAGGAGAAGGAAGAGAAGGGGAAGAGAATGGTACAAAAGTTATAGAATTTGGTTGAGAAACGGAAGAGAAATCGGAGTTTGAAGGTCGATTAAAAATGGCGTATGAAAGCTTGTTAATTGTGTGTTGTGAAATTGTTGTTGTGCTGATAAAACGAAAAGGAAAGAGGGAAAATCAAGGGGTGGGGACACGTGATAATAATAATAATAATAATAATAATAATAATAATAATAATAATAATAATAATAATAATAATAATAATAATAATAATAATAATAATAATAATAATAATAATAATAATAATAATAATAATAATAATAATAATAATAATAATAATAATAATAATAATAATAATAATAATAATAATAATAATAATAATAATAATAATAATAATAATAATAATAATAATAATAATAATAATAATAATAATAATAATAATAATAATAATAATGATATATTTTAAGTTAGAGATAAGGTGAGTGTGAGTATGTGTAGGGAATCAGATTAGTCCGAATAAATTAGCCTCAAAATGAAAATGTGACGGCCTTATACTAGACGGAAATACGTCTCAAACCTATTATAATTTAAGACGAAACTTTACTATTATTAATATTATCATTATTATCTTACTCGACTAACAAAAATGTATTTTTATATAAACAGGCTTATAAAAATATAGGTTTTATAAAAATCGTGTTTAAAATAAAATTAATTAACTTAAATAATTTAAAATGTAAATAAAACAATGGAATGGTCAAATTCGCGGGTGTTACATAGGGAGTTCCTTTTATCCATTGTCTATGGCAGTAATAATGCTATTGTCAGGCATAGACTTTGGCATTCTCTTAGACAGTTTGCTGACAATGCCACTTCATGGGTTGCCATGGGAGACTTCAATGTCATCAGATACTTGCATGAGAAGATCAGTCATACTTCTCCTGTGTTGTCCGAGCTTGTTGACTTTAATGAGTGCTTGATACATTGTGGCCTAGATGACATGAATGGGTCAGGCTGTGAGTATACCTGGTATAATAAACAGGATACTCACACTAGAGTCTACACTAAATTGGATAGGGTTCTTGTTAGTGATAAATGGAAGGAACTTTTTGCAAACACTTATGCACAGTTTATAGATCCAGGGGTCTCTGATCATAGCCCAGCTTGTTGAGGTTTCATGGTGACATCAGGCCCTCTAAGAGGTTGAAATTCCTCAATTGCTGGGTGGAGCATCCAGATTTCCATAAAACTGTAACTGAAGCTTGGTCTTGTGATATTGCTGGAAACTCCATGTTTAGGTTAATGGGGAAACTTAAAGCTGTTAAGAAGAAGTTAAAGCTCTTACAAATTACTGACTTCACTAATATCACTGAGAGAGTTAAAATTAAGCAAGTTGAGCTTGCTCACTGCTATCAGGACCTGCAATCTGATCCCCTCGCTCCTGCTTTGATCCAAAAAGAACAGGCAGCTTCTGCTGATTTTTGGAAGCTCAAGAGGATTGAAATGAGCATTTTGACTCAAAGAGCTAAAATCCATGATGTAAAGCATAATGATACTAGCTCTAGGTTTTTCTTTCAGAAGATTAAGGAAAGGCAGCAACAAAAACATATTGGGGCAATTCATGATGTCCATGGGCATTCTTGTCAGGGGTTAACTGAGGTGGGGGGAGCTTTTGTTGATTTCTATCAAGGACTGCTAGGTTCTTCTAAACCGGATGCAAATATTGACCCTGAGGTTTTTACTATGGGTGCTTGTGTTGATCCCACTGATTCTGCCAGGCTCACATCCCTAATTACTATAACTGAGATTAAGCAGGCCCTCTTCAGCATTGATGTCAATAAAAGTCCTAGCATAGATGGGTTTTCATCTGGTTTCTTTAGGGCTGCCTGGGATATTGTGAATGTTGATTTCTGTAAAGTAGTGGAGGATTTCTTCACTACTGCCCATATGCCTAAGCAGGCAAATGTCACTTTAATTTCTCTTATACCAAAGAAGCATATTCCCCCATCTGTAAAGGACTTTAGGCCAATTTCTTGCTGTTCTGTCATCTATAAAACTGTGACTACGATCATCACTCTAAGAATGCAAGATCTCATGCCTGGACTGGTGGGAGAGGAGCAAGCTGCATTTATCAAGGATCGAAGTCTCTTTGAAAATGTCATGCTTACTCAAAGTCTTGTCAAGGGGTATCAAAGGAAATGGGTCACTCCTAGATGTACGCTAAAGGTGGACATTAGCAAGGCTTTTGATTCACTCCAGTGGCCCTTCCTTCACCAAATGTTAACAGGATTAGGGTTCCCTCCCATGTTTGTCAAATGGATTATGGGCTGTATCACATGGTCCTGGTTGTTGGGTTTATATACCTCTTATTAGACTCCTCTAATAGTGAACTAATTAACATCTTAATTATTTGTTAATTAGATCTAGTGCATGCATAACAAAATAAGAGATTTATAAGAAACACAATGTCCCTTACATTGTAAGTATGTTCGAAAATATGGGCACAAGTAAGGTCACCTTCCTTCACTTGTTCTTGAGTTTACTATGATGGATGATCCTCCTAAGACTCCAAGTATAGAAGACACTCCAATAAGTTGCACCCAAGATTCAACCCAAAAATTCCTACTAATATTAACTAGATATGTAGTAGAAATGCTACCTTAATATTACTAATATTTCTAGTATTACTACCTCTAGTAATAGTTGGAGAGTATTAGTATTTGAGAGTTATAGGTGGATATTGCATATGAGGAAATATAAGTGAAAAACAAGCCAAGAACAATAGAGAAAAATGAGCAACAAGTACTCCCTTTTAAGAGCCAAAAATCGGTTGTTCTTATGCCAAGGGAGGAATATTTTTCTCTTATTTTTACTTATAGCTATAGTGTAGGTAAGGTAGTGTAAGATATAGTATGATTAAAGCTTATATGATATGTCACTGCCACACTCTAACCAAAATAAACAAAAGACAAAAGGAGCACCTTTTGCTCTCCTTTGACCGGTAATATAGAGCCTTTTTGGTCCATTTTTGCCTTTTGTCATTTGTCCCGCAAATGCTTATAAGTCATATGTTTAACTATCTTACATAATTAATTATTAATGTAATCATTTAACACTTAAATATTACAATTAATAATATAATATACACTCCACTTGTGAGTAGTATACTAGCATTATATCAATATATAATGGGTCCTATAATTGCTAGTTAGTTAAAACTACAACTTCTTGTAACTTTAAATAACCAATTACCTCTACCTCAAAACTTATATAAAACCTCAACTAATTTACTAATTTAACACTTAATTACTAAATTAAATCTTATTTAATCGCATTAGAATAAGACCTAAAATCGCACTCCCATAATTAAGGAATTAATCAATCTGTATTGCATATAATTAATTAAATATCTATTTGGGCCTCATCCTATAGGTGTGACCTAAAGGGATCAACTGGCCACCACCGTCATACGACAGTAATGTCAAACTCTAGTTAGCCAATCATTACCGATTAACGATTATCAGTTGACTATATAAAGAATCATCCCTTTCATATTCTTTATATGAGATTTAATTATGATATTAAATAATGTGATCGCACTATTGTTGAGGACACATTTTCCAACAATCTCCCACTTGTCTGAGACAAGTGTGCGTCACTAATTCTCTTGTCCTATTACAATCTCCCACTCAATGCAAGGTGTCTTGCAGGTCGTACTTGCACTTGATCATATCTTAAGTGGTTTCCTCGATCTAGAGAGTAACTGTCTGACCGGAATTATCTACCATAGATACCTTCTGAGCGTGGCCACGCATTTCCAATTAACTACTCCTCGAGTGGCCTTGAGATTTCAAACAACCCTGACAAGGGGTGGACAATTCCTATTGCAATATTCCCTTTGTTCAGCCACAATTCATCATGACCCAAAATATACCCATTTAACCTCATTTACGACAGTCGTAGAGTATAAATCAAAGCTAATCAGAAATTTGTGCTAACTTGGGCGAATAGTCTCTAGTCAAAAGAATTGACTCACAAGAATACTATAGTAGCTCTTGCCACGACCAGGTTTTATAAATTACCAGAACTCTATAAGCGGTCACTGCCCGACAGAGTGTCCCATACAGTCTGCCTATGTGATCGACTAGTCATCCCGTATGACTCTATAGCACTTGAACTTGCCATCAATCGCATCACACTCTAGTCACTTTGAGACGTCACCTCATATAAGTAACTAGGGGCAAATACCATGTCAATCCAGTTCACTTTAATGGGGTTCAGTTTGTCTCTACAACCCATTTGAATACAACAAGGTAACAGGTGAGTTTTAATAAAACTCAAACGATAAACGCGATTATCACATATGAATAGTCAATACACTATTACTATTTTATATCTTATAATCTTTAGTGTACCATTAACACTAGTTAAAATTCAATAAAATCTTGGTAAGTGGATATACCCTATATCCATATATTCCAACTTTGTCAATTGCTATTTCCTTCTATTCAATGTTATCTTTAATAACTTGAATTTATCTCCAAGTATTTGTCTAGTCTTCTTACCAGACTTGGGCTCTTTAACTTGAAAAATGCTCCTATTGTTATCTCATAACTTGTGATAAAGTCATTTATAGAGGGATTCACCCTTAATCCCTACGTTGACCATTTTACCACAATTTACTTAGATTCCTTTTATAGAATTTGCAATGCGCGAAACTACAACATTTTTCTAGTCTCTTACTCCTTGGTCAATAAGACATCCTAGGATTTCAACAAATCCCTTTTAGTTTGGAAACTAAAGTTTGTGCAACCCTTCAACATATAACTTAGTTTATCATCCAAACATATGAACGAATCCTTAATTTTTCTCAAGAATCTCAAGAATGTTCTTTCAGGCTTTCACAAGCTATATCACGGGAATCATCTTATTATTGACTTATCATGCCCTAGGCATATATCACATCATGGCATGTGCGTCTGTTGGCATACATGATCATTCTAATGGCGGAAACATTAGAAATCGATTTCATGTAATCAACAACTTAATAGGTTCAGTGAACGACTATGACTCCGTCATAGTAATTCCACTTCCATCAACATGAATAACCTATTCAACCTTGTTGATGTTGAATAGATACGAAAGATCTTATCCTTATAAGACTCTCAACTCTATGCCAATATTCTCTCACATAGATTCAAAATCTAGAATACTATGAATCCTTTTCCAAGTCTCCGATCACTCTTTCACAGAAGAGAGCATTGGTACATTATTCTCAACAAGTAATATGTCATCAACATATAAGACATGGAAAAACAATTCTAGCTCCCACTTAACTTCAAGTATAATCATGATTCTTCAATCATGTGAATGAAACCATTCACTATTATCACATGAACGAAAAGTATAATCCATTAACGCTTGCTTAAGACCATTCTAAGATCACTTAAGAAAGCAACGCAAAAGATGTTAGGATTCTTAGATCTTTATCTAAGGTTTTGTGTTCCAAACACATCCTTCTCTAAACTCCCATTTTAGAAAAGCGAATTTTTTAATATCATTTGCCATGAAATGTGGCAATTCCTAACATAATTTATCTTGATCAACATCTTTATGTCAATATTATGCATTTGAGTACTCTAAAGCTCTATCTACCTTTAAAGAGACCCTCCCTTTAAAGTAAATGTACTCTTGCTTTAAAGTAAATGTACTTTTGAGTAACAATTTTTGGATTGTAATGCTACGGCTCGTATGTAACAAGGTCATACTACAATCACTTTCACAAAGCAATATTTTAACCAATAAGACATGTGCGATAAACTCCCACTGAACTATTCTCCCACTCTATCTTTATAGATTATAGTTCAACTATACTCCCACTTTATAGTTCCATTACTTTCACAAAGTAACATATTTAACTATAAGACATGTTTGTGACGATCCAATCTACTCCCACTCTATATCTCAGAAATACATCTATCTTCTTGAGAGATAGCTTTGTGAGTTACAAACATATATATGGTGGAGTATTAGGAGTTTATCTAGACTATGCATTAGCTTTCAAAAGGCCATCCTTATCATGGCAGTTTGATTCATGTAATATATGAGTCTTATCCATGTCATCTGTTTAATAGACTCTCTATTCTAGGTATCTCATGGTTGACCATCCGTTTAGAATAATGTGTCTGTATGGTATCGAAAATCCCTACTTTATGAGTTCAATAGCTCATCACAACTTTATAATTGATCTTACATAAGTAATTTGTTAGTTTTAGTAACAATGACATAAGGAGAATCAAATTCATAGCTTATGGACATATAATGATCCAATCATCATAATCGTCTATTTGATCAATTTGTGTTGTTAATCTAATGTTTCACTATGCAAGTATTGCATGAAGATAAATTTTAGAACAAACGATACAATAAAGCAAGTGACTTGGGTTCCAAACCAAGTCACCAATATCCAAAATACAACCCGTTTAAAGGATACAAACAAATTTCCAAGTCACACAAGGAAATCAAAATAGTTCTAAAATTTCAAAGTTCAACTTGAAAATAAAGACAAAGAAACATAAAGCCAAGCTTCCATAGATCTATCTCCATGGGCTGCTACCTCTAGCTTCCCTCAAGATCTTATTGGCTTGCTTTTCTTTGCCCTTGTCCTTGCTAGGATGCCCTAATTCCAATAAAAAGGGTAATCATCACAACTTGTATCAACATACCAATGTTGAGATCGAAACATAAAAGATAGGGATAGTTATATACCTACTGGAATAACCTTTCCAGCCTTAATATCGCCAAGATATTTTGAACAGTTTCTCTTCCAATATCCAACACCACAACAGTAGTGGCACTTGTCCTCTGATGAGGCACTGTACTTGGGCTTGGAGGAACTAGCTTCACAAGCTTTAGCTTTGTTCCTGTTGGGAGTTCGCTTCTTTCCCTTGTTCCCACTTTTCTTGAAATTCCCTTTGCTCTTATGATTAACATTGAGCACATCCTTGGTGGTGTTAACACTTAGCCCCATGTCCCTTTCGGCTTGCACAAGCATTTTGTGATACTCATCAAGGGAAACTTTCTTGTCTTGCATATTAAAATTCACCCGGAATTGAACATATGCCTTAACTTTGTTTAGGGAATGAAGAATCCGATCAATCACGAGTTCATCGGGAATTTCCACCTTATGCATTTTCAAGGTCTCAACATGCTCCATCAACTTGAGCACATGAGGGCTAACTTTTTGGCCCTCCTTAATGTTGAGATCAAAGAATGCGGATGTCGCCTCATATTGAATGATCCTTGGAGCTCGTGAAAACATGATCACAAGTTTCGTATAGATCTCATGAGCGGTGCAAATCTTATAGCATTTCTTTGGAGTTCAGCCTCCATTGCAAAGATCAACACACTTTTGTTCGTGGCCGACTCCTTTTGGTAAACCTCATATGCTTGCCTAGCGGCGGCGGTGGACATAACATTCGGTTCGGTGGGAGATGCCTCGGTAAGGTAACGAAGCTTGTCGTCACCCTCTGCGGCCAAGCGAAGTTGTGCGTCCCAATCGGCGAAATTGGAGCCATTCTTTTCTAACTTACATTGATCCATGAAGGATCGGATCCATGACACATTGGTGAGCGTGTTGGAACTAGTGGTTGCGGACTTAATTGGAGTTGCCATTGCAATTGAGAAAACGATTTTCACTACAAAATAGGAAGTGAAGGAATTAATGAACATCTCTCATTTTGACAATACTTGTAAACATTTTAAACAAGTTATTGAGCATTTATATAGTGACCTCTACCTAACTATCATAAATGATTTTGAGATCCAAATTCATATTAATACGGGTACGGTGAGCCGAGTCATCCTTTATTAATATAACCCGGTGGATTAACCACTTAATCGATTCTACTTCTAGAACTCTCGGTCGATAAAAATTACTCTAATTTTCATCTTTAGCCCGGAACACATGCGACTACGGTCACGAATACTTCCGTTGAGCTCAATCCAAATTTCGATGTAATAACATTTTATTACCCACTTACCCAACGTAACAAGTTTAGTACCCCGGTGAGCCGAATCTACTTCCTTATGAAATTGGGATTCATGGTTTCTACAATTTGGTAAGGCTAATTCTCAATTATTAAAAGTGAGAGGTCTTGTCAATTTATTATCTATCACCTTTTAAGTGAACTGAAGCAGTGAACTACGATAATTGTAATTGACACGGTCGATGACTCGATATGATATGCATGTTGTTAATGGCGATTTGGCAATGCATTTAACATATTAAAAGAAATGCAAAGCAATAATAAAATTCCTAGTATGGCCTTCCTAAAAATAGAAAATCAAATAATCTATTACATATTCGGAAACCAACTCCTTTGGTCCCTTGAATCTTCAAGTGGCACGCTTCCCAAGAACACCGTCTTCGTCGGATCACCTTTCCGAATGGCACCGTCTTTCAAGATAATCCATAATTACAAATAACAATAAAATACAAAGCTATTCCTATTATACATTTGTAAAATGGAAAAACTAGTAAAAATAATAGTGATCCGAGATCACATTAAATTACAACCGAATCAATATTCCCTTTCATTACGGGTAATATCGATTAAAACTAAGGCCATACTAAGATAAAATTACATAATTCAAAATTATATAAATAAAGGGACATTCAACAATTGAAATATTCTGCATTATAATATGTTCCTATCATGCCAAATTACGTGCCAAATCGCCCTATATAACTTATGTCGTATATATATAACCCGGTTTTATGGAAATGCGTGATAATAACCCTTTTAAAATCGCAAATTAACACTTAAATCACATAAGCTCAAGTTAATTATCCTAACACTCTTAGGACTCAAAAATTAGCCACCACTCAATTTTTGACAATAATTCAACTTGATTTAATTTTTATGCTTATATTTGACCTTAAAATTATGATATATATATATATATATATGAAATAAATCCAAATTAAATTACAATAACTTCAAAATTTGAAATTTAAATTTATGAACATTCTAGAATAATTCGATGACACTCATAATGTCAAAAATCATGGTTAAAATTTCCGAATTAATTTTGAGAAAATATAGTTGAATTTTATCGGTTATATCTCATAAAACATCTAAAGTATCCAAAAATTAATCCAATCAATTTTACAACCTTAGATCTGATTAGTGGGATATTTATTCAACCTAAAATAATTTTCTCATGCCATGCAATTTGTTTTAGCTATTTATGCTAAAATAGTCACTATTTATGCCATTTTTACACTAAAAATTCATAAATCATGCCAAATGAGATCATTTAATCTCGAAATTTACATACACTCTTTAAATTATGCATGTGACAACATATTAAAGTTTTATGGCTCAATTCGAAATTTAACTATTTTTAACCATTTTACCTCTTTTAAACCATTTTTATCTCATGAAAATCATAAATCATGCAATATTAATCCAATTAATACGAGATTTTACATACAACTTGTAAAATATGTATGTGAGGTCATATAAAATTTTCAAGGACAGAAGTAAGTTTAACCATTTTTAG
The DNA here is from genome assembly GCF_048544455.1 of Silene latifolia. Classification (NCBI taxonomy): domain Eukaryota; kingdom Viridiplantae; phylum Streptophyta; class Magnoliopsida; order Caryophyllales; family Caryophyllaceae; genus Silene; species Silene latifolia. The sequence continues at coordinate 418,655,250 of NC_133538.1, read as the reverse complement.
TCATTTTAACCTCCATTTATGCCATTTTTACACTAAAAATTCATAAATCATGAAATATTAATCACATTAATATGATATTTTAAATGCAATACATAAAATATTCATGTGAGGTGATAGTAAAATATCACGGCCAGTAATGAAGTTTAACTTATTTTAGTGAATAAAAGTTCATTTTACTCATAAAAATGTCATAAATCACTAAAAATCATTAAGATGAGCAATAAATTTCCATAAATCATAAAAATGATCTAAAAACATTTTAGGACCAGAATATATAACATGCAAAAAATTTTGTGGCTTTATCTTCATAAAACTCAAATTTTTAGTTTTATATGTTAACATTTTAACTCGGAAAAACAATAACCGATTATGCATGCAACATCCTTATGCTCTAATACCATTTATTGGGTTTATATACCTCTTATTAGACTCCTCTAATAGTGAACTAATTAACATCTTAATTATTTGTTCATTAGATCTAGTGCATGCATAACAAAATAAGATATTTATAAGAAAAACAATGTCCCTTACATTGTAAGTAGGTTCGAAAATATGGGCACAAGTAAGGTCACCTTCCTTCACTTGTTCTTGAGCTTAATATGATGGATGATCCTCCTAAGACTCCAATTATAGTAGACACTCCAATAAGTTGTACCCAAGATTCAACCCAAAAATTCCTACTAATATTAACTAGATATGTAGTAGAAATGCTACCTTAATATTACTAATATTTCTAGTATTACTACCTCTAGTAATAGTTTGAGAGTATTAGTATTTGAGAGTTATAGGTGGATTTTGCATGTGAGGAAATATAAGTGAAAAACAAGACAAGAACAATAGAGGAAAATGAGCAACAAGTACTCCCTTTTAAGAGCCAAAAACCGGTTGCTCTTATGCCAAGGGAGGAATATTTCTCTCTTGTTTTTACTTATAGCTATAGTGTAGGTAGGATAGTGTAAGATATAGTATGATTAAAGCTTATATGATATGTCACTATCACACTCTAACCAAAATAAACAAAAGACAAAAGGAGCATCTTTTGCTCTCCTTTGGCCGGTAATATGGAGCCCTTTTGGTCCATTTTTTGCTTTTGTCATTTGTCCCACAAATGCTTATAAGTCATATGTTTAACTATCTTACATAATTAATTATTAATGTAATCATTTAACACTTAATATCCAATTAATAATATAATATACACTCCACTTTTGAGTAGTATACTACCATTATATCAATATATAATGGGTCCTATAATTGCTAGTTAGTTAAAACTACAACTTCTTGTAACTTTAAATAACCAATTACCTCTACCTCAAAAGTTATATAAAACCTCAACTAATTTAGTAATTTAACACTTAATTACTAAATTTAATCTAATTTAATCACATTAGAATAAGACGTGAAATTGCACTCCCATAATTATGGAATTAATCAATCTGTATCGCATACAATTAATTAAATATCTATTTGAGCCTCATCCTATAGGTGTGACCTAAAGGGATCAACTGATCACCACCGTCATACGACAGTAATGTCAAACTCGAGTTAGCCAATCATTACCGATTAATGATGATCAGTTGACTATATAAAGAATCATCCCTTTCATATTCTTGATATGAGATTTAATTATGATATTAAATCATGTGATTGCACTATTGTTGAGGACACATTTTCAAACACTGGTTTACTATTAAAGTGAATGGGTCCAATCATGGGTTCTTTAAAGGGCAAAGTGGGGTTAGGCAAGGAGATCCTCTTTCTCCCTACCTTTTTGTCCTTAGCTTGGAACTTTTGTCAAGGAAGCTTAGGCACTTATGCAGCACACCCAATGTATCTTTTCATCCAAAATGTATTAAGCTTGGCCTTACTCATCTTGTCTTTGCAGATGATCTCTTGATCTTTCTTAGAGGAGACTTACCTTCTGTTTCTAGGGCCACTGCAGAGCTTGCCCACTTCTCCACCTAGTCTGGCCTGACTGCTAACCTGGATAAGAATGAGATTTATTTTTGAGGGCTTGGACTCTACCAGTCTGCAAGAAGGTGTTTTCCCATTCAGATACTTGGGGATTCCCATCCATGCTTCTAGACTTAATGCTGACATGCATGGAGCCCTTATTCTTAAGCTACAACAGTTGCTCATTAGTTGCCCTCCACAGTATCTCTCTTATGCTGGGAGGGTCCAACTCCTTAACTCTGTTTTATTTGGTTTAATCAACTTCTGGTGCTCTTGCATTCTGTTGCCACAGCATCTCGGGAATCATCTCTCTAAGATAAGCAGGCAGTTCTTATGGGGGTATTCTGCTGGATGCAGGAAAATGGTGTATAAGAGTTGGGATATCATTTGTGCCCCTTCGGCTGAGGGTGGGCTTAATATTAAAAATCTTGCCACCTGGAATCTGGTAGCTATGCTCAGCTGGCTCTGGAACTTGGATCAAAATAAAGGATCCATCTGGGTGCACTGGATGTCACAATATTATTTGCAGGATCATTCAATCAGGTTGATGGAAATTAGGGAGCACCATCCTGAGTGCCTTCGTGGTATCATTCAGACTAGGGATCTTTGCATTGCTCAGTTAGGAAGTATCCTTCAGGTCAAACATCTGCTGCAGCATTGTACTGTGGCAGACAAATTTTCCATCCAGCATGCTTACAACGCTTTGAGGACAAAATATGCTGTTACTGATTGCAGCCAGGCCATTAAGAGGGGATTCTACCTACCCAGGCGCCGAGTTCTCCTACAATTAGCTTCCCAAAATAGGCTAGTAACTGTGGACCACTTGGCCAGTAGGGGTCTCCATATGGTTAATAGATGTTCTCTTTGTCAGAGAAACAGTTTTGACAATTCCCTGCAACAATTACTATGCTGGGCTAACAAGTGGAAAATTAGAAGGCATTGGCGCATTCAATGGGTTCAGAATAGCATTGCAACTACTGTGTATAGCATTTGGAGTAAAAGAAACTTGTGGATTTTTGAGAATAAATGTAGATCAAGCCATGTACTCATACGGGACATCCAGTATACTGTCAGCACCATCTTATTTGTCAAAGTCCAGGAAGTCTTCCATGAAGAGATTTTAGATAGTTTCCTAGCATCTAGGAGATAGTCTTATGAAGCATTTATGCTTTGTACCTTAGCGGTTTTCCTTTGTAAGAAATCTCTTGTATTCTTTCTTTTGGAATATAATGAGAAAATACCTTTCTTGCAAAAAAAAAAAAATAATAATAATACATAATATAATATGGTAGTTTCCTAATATCACTCTATTAGACCTATCTCATCAATATAAATAGATGGCATGACCTAATAAGAAAGCTTATTTTCATATAAAGACATAATAATTTACATAAGAGAAAAGAGAATGAAGAACTAGCTAGGAGATCGTCACAAGGTAATTTTCTAATCGTCTCATAACATACTCACCTTAGGACTAACATAACTCATTAAATAAACAACCGTTGACTGACCCGAGACCATGACCTTGACCGTGGGACAAAAGTGGTCGACCGGACCCACCGTTAACCACCATTGATCGACGGGAAAGGGATGTTCGAAGGGTGTTTTCGAGGGTGGTTTGAAGGGTATGAATCATATGTTTAGACGGAATTAAAACCCTTATTTGGACTCGCCTTGACGTGGGTTGGATAGGGTTGGTACCAGGGTTGGTTAGTCGACCTTTTTATGTGGAATAGGATGGTCGGAGGTGGTGCTCGGTGCGGTTTCTGCCGGAAAGTCGTGATTGTTGTTATTCCCTATAGGTAGGACATCTTCGAGTGGTCGTGACCATGACTGAGGGTAGGTTTCCGCATGTGGCACCACCATGGGTCAGAGGAGACCACGGTGGTGGCCATAGGTGGCTGCTGGTGGTGATAAAAGGTTGAGTTGTTGTGTCGAGAGTATTGTCGTTGTGAGGGTGTCGTGGTGGTGTTGCTAGAGCAGGGTTCTGGTGGTCATGTGGGGACTGTGTTGCCGGTGTCAGGAGAATGGTTGGGCATCAGGTGGTGGCTACTGGTGGCCGTGAGGGTGGTTAAGGGTGAAGGTGTTGTTTATATTGTTGTTTGTGTCGGGTTTTGGGGCGCTGTTTAGGGCGTGTGATTGAGGGTTCCAGGGTTCGGTTTAGCTGGTGGTAGAAGGATGTCGGTATGCGTCATGGTGCAGGCTAGTGGCGGTTGGATGTGGTGGTGTCATTGGTGGTTGGTGGTGTCGGGAAAAGGCGGGTAAGGAAGAGTGGCTGACAAGGTTTTGCCGTGTGTATGTGGGTTTGTTTTCACGTGTTTTGTCATTGGTGGTTTGGGTTGTTTTCACGTGTTCTTGGGTGTTGGGGTATTGGGTTGGCTTGTTTAAATTATTAAGACGGATTTTTACGTAATAATCTACACGGGAAATAATTAATATAATTAAATTATAATTGATTAAATTAATATAATAAATTCAATAATTAATAGTTAAATTATAAATATTATTATCTATAGGAGACGGACTTGTTGAACGGGTTTATTGAAGGATACTCTTGGTAGATTGCACTAATTGGATTTCCTTGCCAGGTAGGAATTTCCTACTCAACTCGTATTTTATTATTATGTGAATGTATATTGAATTGTGATGGATGACGAGGTTAATGTTGATATTATGAATGAGTATTGGAGACGGAGAATATGTGTCGTATGACTGTATTGTTATTGATTATTTACTGTAGGTTATATTTGGTATGGAGCGATATTGTTCAGTTGAGCATAACACGGAGGGTGTTACTACCAGTTGTGCATAGCGAGTAATCGTTACTGCCAGATGTGCAAAGTAAGTAATTACTACTGCTAGAGATAGTTGCATAGTAAGTAATTACTACTGCCAGGTGAGCATGGTACGCAAGTACTACTGCCAGTTGAGCATAGCACGGTGTTCAGGGGGTTGTGCTACTGTCAGTGGTGTAAGTGAATTGTACGAATGAAGTGATGAGAATTTGAAGGATGTCTATTTTGGTTGGATTATTATTGTTGTTTAGTTTATTCCTACTCAACCTCGTGGTTGAAAGTGTATTCATGAACACCTGTGATGAACCACAAATGGGGAGCAGATTTGCAGATGCTTAAGATTAGCTGACTTGGGAGCTTATGGGATGCGTGAGGACTCCGACCAGTGTACCTAGAAGTCTAGACCACATAGTTCTTTATTCACTTTATTTATTTGCGCTCCGAGTTGTAATTTATTTTATATTAAGTTTTAATTAGTTAAGATGTAATAAACATGTAATCGCTAAATTTTATTTAAAGTACTTTGGTTTGTTGTACTTTCTTATTCACCACCACGGGAAATCGAGATGGTAACACTCTCATTTACTTGGGATGTCTAGCTAAAGGCTCCTAAATAAATGGGGCTGTTACAAATTGGTATCAGAACAAAACGATCCTCAGGCCTAACTAATGAACAATAATGAATTTAGGATGTGTCTATTAAAATGAACTCCAGGTAGGCACTGTTAGGTGCCCCTCTTAGTGCGATTAAGAAGGCGCCCTTAATTCGTACTATGGCCCTCTCAGTTTTGAATTGGGTACCCTGAAATTAATACTTGAGAGTATGGGGTAGTTATAATGAGGTATATTTTTGAGAATATTTGATATAAAGTTACTAACATTGTTACAGGGAAATATTACGGTAAGTATTGTGAATGATTGTTGGCTTGGCCATGAGATGAGAATTAATATTGTTTAATGGATGAAATAAGGATTTGATGATGAATTGTTTTGATTCTAAGCATGAAATTTATTGTGAATCGATATTTATAGTGTGGTTGGATGTTTTGTGATAGTATCATGTCTAGTGATATGCAGCTATGTGAATCCCGAAACCATGCTATTTACAATATTATGTAATGATTAAACTTGTTATAGGAATGCTTTAGGATAGATGTTAGTCATGTGGGAAGTATGATGACCAAATTCTGTTGATACATGTATAGGAGGGTGTTAATGAGGGCTTATGACCTAGCTAGAGCTGAACCTTATTCTGTCAGATTTTTATCTCTATTTGATCTAGCTGCCATTTGATCTCACTTTATCGTCTAAGGTTGAAATTTTTATGATTGATAACCCAGTGATTTAGCCTTCCAATGTCGTTGGTCTCACGTTTAAAAGTTTTACGGTTTGAGAGAAATAAATATTTTTAATTGATAGTGGTCGGAATGTTCCTATACAATTAAGTTTTCGATAAACAATTTTGTAAAATTTCTCATTTAATTTGTACTTCAAATTTTCGTACAATTCCAACTCCGCTATTTAAAAGATTCATAGATGTTTTAAAATTTATAAGACATGTTGCAAAATAATATTTTGACATTTAATAGTGATATTTACAAATTGACCCAAGTTTTTGACAAATTGTTGATCGGTTTCTTTATGGACCAACTGAATTGCAAAAATTTTTATAAAATGGTTTTTCGAGATTTGAATTCGATTCTTTGTCTTATGTTTTAAAAAATCCCTATATTTTCTGGAAGTATAAACACTCAAAGAGTAATGTAACGGTTATTTACTGCTTACAGCTTGACTTTGATTTCTGAAAACGCGAATTTTACCAAAAGTTCAATATTGCTTTATCAATTCTTAACCTATGATAGTGGGACCAAGAGCTAAGATAGGATACAGTTGACTACACCTTGTTTTGATTGTAGGGTTAATTTTATACGCGTAACTCGAAGTTGGAAAAGGGGGGTTGTGACGTGTGCTACGATTTTTGTCAAAATGAGTAACTGTTGTTCTATAATAGTGCTAACAGAGGCTTGTGATAAATTTCATTATAATCTTTAAACTTTGTTATCCCTATCTGATTGGTATATATACAGTGTAGTACATTTGTTATGGTCAAGGTTACGAGGACGTAACCTTAATTTTAAGGAGGGTAGGATTGTAAAATCTAGGTGGTTGTGGCATTTTGAAATTTTACGATGTTATATTATGGTGTTGGTGTTCTCAATCTTAATGCTTTTGTTTGAAATATTTGTTTTAGTTGTTGTCCTTACTTGAGCAATGTAATGCACGGTATAAGTGAGTAGAGCTTTAATTGTGTTATTAAACTTCGGGACGAAGTTTATTTTTAGGAGGGTATACACTACAACAATTTACCACTTGCGCGACGTTATAATTCGTGGCGCAAGTGGCAAATTCCCGTGGCTAAACGATTTTGCCACGAAAAATCTTCCGTGGCGCAAGTGGCCGTGGCTACTAAATAGCCACGGGAAAAACTAAAACGTGGCAAACGTCTGGAGTTTTTGCCACGGATTATTATGTGGCTAAAACATCGTGGCAAAAATTAGTTCCCGTGGCTAAAATTTTAATAGCCACAAGATTCTATCGTGGCAATAAGGGAATATTCCCGTGGCTAAAAAGACGCGGCAAATATTATTTTCCGTGGCTAAAATAGGATTCTATTGTGGCAATAAGGGAAAATTCCCGTGGCAAAAAGTATAAGAAAAATGCATTGTCCCCGTGACAAGACACCGATTTTCTTGTGGGTAACACCTTTTTAATACAGGATAATAGCATGGAAAATATAATTTTTTTATGGCTAGCCATGGGAAATTGGTCGTGTCTTTAAATATTTTCATGGGGCTTCAAACAAGATCTGATCTTAACGATCATATTTATCAAAATAACACGTGGTATTTAGACAAGTACGTGTAAAATAACACGTGACATAAACAAAGTATTTGATCTAACATACAATTGTTGGAATATGTGTCCTCCGACAATAATGCGATCACAACTGTTGATCATGATGATCACATGTTTAAATCTCATTTTAAGAATACATGTGGGATGTAATATTTTACAGTCAACTGGTCCACACATATCGGTAATGATTGGCTGACTAGAGTTTGACATTACTGCCGTGCGACGGTGGTGATCAGTTGATCCCCTTAGGTCATACCTATAGAGAAATACTCTTAATTGATTATTTAATTAATCGTATGCCGATACGAGTTAATTAAATTGCTTAAAATTGACGGATGATCTTGTGAGTAAAATTAACGTGTCTTATTGTAATTCGATTATATTAGATACGGTCTAAGTAATTGAATTATTTTATTACTTAGATAAAATTATTGTTTACGAAACAATTGAAATTGAATGAATAATTTATTATAAATATAAGACGTTGTAATTTATAATTTGATAAACCATTTTGGTACAAGTGATTACGAATTACTAGTGGATTTTGTATATGGCATATTTTATGAGTATGTTGATTTTTAATATGTTAAAAATACATTACAAATTCACATGTCAAGTAACATGTCACATATGTCACAATTGATAAATGAAAAAATAAAATGGACTACCCATTTTATCTCAAGTGTACTGAAAATTAGAGGGTATTAGTGGATAAAATTGTGTTGATTATTTTAATAAGGGAAAAACACAATTATTACACTCTATATGTAGCCATGCAAGCCTACTCTTCTTGGGAAGAAAATTGGATCCATGCATTGGCTCCCCATCGACCACTCCAACCGGTTTTCCATGGAGAGAAACAAAATGGTTTTTCTCTATTATTCATTTTGTAGACACTACATAATTTTCTAGTGTAAGAAATTATCATTCTCTACATTTCGTGAAAGATTTTAGTGATATAAAACTCACAAAAATCACTCCTCTCTTGACCGAAATATTCAAGAGAACAAATTAATATTTTTGTGTCATATTTTAAATTAAACTTATATTTTTACTAGTTCATAAATATATAAGTTATTAAGAGATTCCTTGGGTATATGCTTTTGGGAGAGGTTCTAATTTGAACCTTGTTCATACATTATAAGAAAGCTCAAGAACTAACAAGAAGGAGATCTTGTTGGTGCCCAAAAATCTAAAACACAAATGTAAGAAGTGGTGATTTCTTCTCTAATTTGTTTTATGTTTGCATGCATAAGATATAGTTTTAATTTTATGACTAAACTAATTTGAACATATATGAATATGTATATTAATGAGATTAATAAATTCTAACAAGCGGTATCATGAGCCTTAGGTTGTTTGCATGCAAACCGGTTATTGTTTTTCCGAGTTATAAGATTAACAAACAAAACTTATAAATTTGTTTTTATTATGAAATATCACGAAATTTATTTGCATGTTAAAGTTTCTGGTCCTAAAATGTATTTAGGATATTTTGGTTTATTTATGGATTTTATTGTTCATTTTATATAATAATGGCATTAAAATGTGATTCTTATGCTAAAAATTGTTGGGGTTGGTGTCCTTAACAGTTAGTGCAAGGACTTATAAACCTCTAAAAGGATCAAAGGGCATACTTTTGGTATTATTATCAGTTGATCCACGTTTATCAATAACGGTTGGCTTGCTAGATAAGTTTGACGTTATTGTCATACAGAAGCGGTGATCAATGGTCCCTAAAAGTCACACCTATAGGATACGTTCGAGAGATGTGACGGTATGAAAATACTGTCATGTAGATGCCAAGATTGACTAACCAGTTAGTCCGAGTTATTTGACTAGTAATTAGTCAAATATGTGATGTTGAGATATTATATTTAATACGGATTAAATATCATGGGCTAAAGCGAATTAACAGATTAATTCGTAAAAATTAAATATACGTGATTTATATTTAATTAAATGTATATTAAAAATAATTATACAATACTGTTTTGTCGGACACGTATTAATAATTCAGCTAACCCGTATTATTAGCTGATGCCTTAATTTCCGATAACCGATAACAGTTTATAATATAAACCGCGTCATATACATTTAGTCATTGGGTACGGACTACGAGTTAAAATGAAGAGGAAATGGAAAAGCCCATTTCCTCCCCATGGACTCGGTTTGGCCGAGCCAAACATAGACAAAAGGAGAGCTTCTCCTCTTGTCAAACCTAATCATCATTTGAAACAAAATTAGGGTTTTGAAGAGTATTCTTCTCTGAAAAACCTGAGATCTCTCATCTCGACAAAACTCACATCAGTTCTCCCTATATTGCAAGGCAATCGGAGAACACTGTACTAGCACAAGGGCATATCTCGGACAGAGTCTTGGGTGTAACGATTAGGAGGAAATCTGCTTTGATTTCTGTTCTTTACGCCACAATTTAAAGGACCCGAGGTTATTTCTTGTTTCCTTATCGTTTCTATTGTTTTTATGTTTTATGACAATATTCGCATGTCTAAATTTACGTTATAGTCCTGCAATTTAAGGGGTAGTATACGGATATTAACCCACAAGTGGTATCAGAGCGAGGCCACGTAAATTTTTCTATGTGTTTTTCATAAAACGTTTTGAGACGATCATGTTTTGTCTAGAAAACCGTGCGGCTGGAATTTTATTTCAGTTGTTTTCTAATTTTTTTTGTAAACCGTGTCATGTCCACACACGGCTGTTTTTGTTTTCGATTTAATTCTTGCATATTGTTGTTTTATACGGAGATTATAACAATATGTCAAGTTTTGTCAATTTGTTAAATTGTTTTGATGCAATTTTGATCGAAATTGGTTTTGTTTTGTCACGTCAAAACTGTTTCACGAGGGTTTGGAGTTTTTCAGAATGTTTTGTACTCGATCGAACAAGTTTTTAATCGATCGAGTGTTTTTCTTGTCTTGTTTTTGCTCGATCGAGTCCCTGTTGTATTCGATCGACCCTGTTTCAAAAACCTTTTGCTCGATCGAGTCCCTGTTGTACTCGATCGACCCCTTTCTAAACCCTGCTGCTCGATCGAGTTGTCCTCGTACTCGATCGAGTAGATTTGCTGATATAGGTACTCGATCGACCTCCAGGTTAGTCGATCGAGTACTCCCTGATTAGCATACCCCTCGATCGACTTGCAGTTCAGTCGATCGAGCCCTTTTGTTCCTCGATCGAGCACTTGTGTCCCTGGATCGAGGGATTTCGTCTTTGACAGCTTTGAAAATTTGTTTCTTTTGATTTAAATTTTCTTTTGGCTTCTATATGTACTTTATACGGATATAGTACACTCGCTTAATAGTGAATTGATTCACTCACGTACCATATAGTTGTTTTAAAGCGTCTTTAAAATGACGGATTATAATGGATTAAAATTAAATGATAGAAGCGGTTTTATCACATGAATTTTAATCATTAAAAGGTGGTTTGGATAAATTTAACATAATTACGGAATTATGTCACGAATGAATTTGTTTTTAGTTGATGCATTTTTATTTATCGTTAATTTATGAATGTCGTGAATGCCTTTTAATTACGTATTTTATTTTTACAAACGGTTGTAACTTAGTGTGGCCTTAGTAGAACGTGTTACCGTAATGATGGAACACGGTCTTGGTTGTATTTTGAGATCTTGTATCTCCGTTTTGGATTTTTCACTTGTAATTACAGTTTTAATTAGAATGTAAATAGGTTTATATTTTGTAATTATAAATTTGTAATTTTTGAGAAGACCAAAGATGGAGACCAGATGCTCACTCCCGCTACTTGGATCAAGATGGAACATCAAGACAAGCTTTTCGGGTCCAAACGGTGGATTCCAAAGTTGTATTATGTTCTTTTACTAGGATAGGCCACACTAGGAAATTTTTTATTTACGTATTGCATTACTTTATTTATTCATTGTTACGATAATTTGCATCATTTTCCGCCTAAAAACCAAACCACCTAATTATTGCATGAAAACTGACACATATAGAGGTCACGAGTTAGTTTTCATTGACATTCTCATGTCACACGTTTTAAGCCATCATCCAAATAAATTCATTCACGACAGACGCTAGTTATTCGTTCACTTAAAATGAATTATAATTTAGTTGATGGGATCTTCCTCGTATAAACTAAAATTGAGAACGGTCTTTATAGGTCAAACTCCAATGAGTCCCTTCTTCGTCGGTAGGCATACTATGACCCCTTCTACGTCGGGTAAGTTGGAACCGATTGACCTATTTTATCTCAACACTATGGTCACTCGTACGATCCTGTGATCATGGTGGACTATAGATAGGATTTACGGAAATCTATCGACCAAGAGTTCTTCCGGAAGAATTAGCTAAACAGTTGGCTTATCAATTTACAGAAATTGAGTCTTGGGATCACTTGTATCTTTCTTGAGGGAGATCAATTATGCAAGTGCGAGAGTCTACATGTTTAAAATGAATTTTGAAATAGACTTAAATCACCACGATGAGTTGCTTATTTCGTTTTGTTTTTCTTTCTTTTTCAGTGTAGATCACGATTTTAAACTGCTAAACAACAAATGGTTGGTTCAAGTGATAACCCAATGCCAAGTGCCACATTGGACCGTGAGTCCTGGCTTAGGATCTTCATGAATCAGATGAATCGGTCTACTCGATCAAGAATGATGGATCCAACTTCGCGGGACCGGGAGGCGGCATTACGGAATGCGCCGCCGCCGACGGAAGCTCAAATATCTCTTGGAGCCTATCCCGCAAACCCGGTCCCACGGCTAGAGCTGCAGAAGTCACCAAGTTTAATGATTTCTGTATGGAAGCGGGTGCGATTAAAAACGTACTCATTTTTGCAATGGAACCCAATTTGCAGAAACGCTTCATAGCCCATGGTGCAAACAAGATTTTCACCACGCTCACTAAGGAATTCTCGAAAGCACCGAGAATCGTGACCTATGAGCATACCACTCGCTTCTTTGATGCGAGACTCGTATGGGCCAACTCTGTTAGCCCACACATTCTCAGCATGATTGAGAATGTCGAGAAACCGGAGACCTTTAATCGTAACATCGGCGAGAATATTGTTATCGACCGTATTCTTCACTCACTCCACGATGGTTATTCGCAATTCAGAGCGAATTACTATATGAATGATTTGAAGAAAACTCCCCATGAATTGCACTCCCTCCTCGTACAGACCGAGAAGGACATGAAGTTGATGGGAGTTCGAAACAGGATGTTCTCGTTGTGTCAAACAAAGGGAAAGGTAAGGGCAAAGCTCAGGCAAACCTAACAGTAGGTAAGGCGAAGTTCAAGAAGTCGGGTTCAGGTAAGAGTGGTCCTGGTGAGGCGAGTAACTCATCAGGCATGACAAAGAGCAAGAGTGAAAACATGGAATGCCACCATTGCCACATGACCGGGCATTGAGACGCACATGTCCCGTTTATCATGAGGACTTAAAGGCAGGTCGTGTTAAGCCTGTTGGTATGTCTTCTCTCTCTTCTACTTTTATTCATATGATTGAGATTAACCACGCAAGTTACGGAACTTGGGTACTTGATACTTGTTGTGGTTCTCATCTGTGTAATCATGTGCGGGGGCTCAAACATCGAACCCCTCGTAAAGGGTGAGGTGGACCTGCGTGTTGGGAATGGAGCAAGAGTAGCCGCCATCTCCAAGGGGACATATGTGATCCAGCTTCCTAGCGGATTCGAGTTGTCATTATATGATCGCTATTATGTACCTAGTCTTTCCAAAAACATTATTTCAGTTTCTGCGCTTGATAAACTTGGTTTTTCATTTGTAATAGAAAACAATGCTTGCATTTTCTCATTACACGATATGATTTGGCAAGGCGTTTCCATGAACGGAATTTATGTTTTAGATCGACCTCGGAAATATTACACATAATGAATAAAAAGTTAAAGGTTGGTGACAAAGATCAAACGTATCTATGGTAATCGCCGCCGTATGGGACACATTAATGAGAAACGCGAAAAAAACGACTCATCAAACATGGAGCTATCTCGGCCTTTGATTTTCAATCATTTGGCACGTGTGAATCATGTCTCATCGGTAAGATGACTCGGATTTCCTTCAAAGGTGTTGGAATGCGCTGGCGACATATTAGGGCTCATACACACGGATGTATGTGGTCCTATGTCAATCACCGCACGAGAAGGCTATAGGTATTTCATCACTTTCACGGACGATTTGAGTAGATATGGCTATGTCTACTTAATGAAGCACAAAAGTGAATCCTTTGAGAAATTCAAGGAATACCAAAATAGGGTACAGAACCTATTAGGTAGAAAGATTAAAACACTGCGTTCAGATCGTGGTGGCGAGTATCTTTCTCACGAGTTTGATCAACACCTAAAGGACTGTGGGATTGCCCTACGGTTAACTCCACCTGGAACACTCTCAATTTGAATGGTGTGTCCGAACGGAGAAATCGAACACTACTTGATATGGTTCGATCCATGATGAGTCACACGGTTTTACCCGATTCATTATGGGGTTATGCTCTTTTGTCAGCCGCTCTAATACTTAAATCAAGTCCGTCTAAAGTTTGTTGACAAGACTCCATATGAACTATGGAAGGGAACGGTCCCTAACTTGTCCTTTATACGGGTTTGGGGCTGCGAGGCTTATGTCAAGTGGAGACTCGAGGATAAGCTCGGCCCGCGATCGGTCAAGACATACTTTATAGGTTATCCTAAAGGATCACGTGGTCATTACTTCTATTCGCCAACCGAACAACGTGTTTTTGTTGCGGCTAGTGCGACATTCTTAGAGAAGGAATTTCTCGAGAGTGCAAAGAGTGATAGAACCTTCGACCTGTCGGAGATTCCAGAACCAAACACCGAGCAACCATTGGAGGAACCTGTTCCTTCAATCCCGGCTGCGGTGAACATTCCTGAGGAACCTAGGAGGTCGGGAAGAGTCTCTATTCCTCCGAACAGATACATTGGTATGGTCGAGGAACATGACATAGATGACGTTCTACTCTTAACGAGTAGTGAACCCGCAACCTATAAAAGTGCCATGACCAGTTCTGACTCAAAGCTATGGCTTGAGGCCATGCAATCCGAGATGGACTCCATGTATGAGAACAACGTGTGGGATCTTGTTGACTTACCTGCTAAGGTTCGTCCCCTTCAATGCAAATGGCTTTACAAGATAAAGCATTCTCGTGGAAGGTCGCAAGATATCTACAAAGCACGACTAGTTGCAAAAGGTTTCACCCAAGTGCCAGGTTTGCACTACGATGAGATTTTTGCACCCGTAGTTATCTTTGCGTTCCATTCGGATTATCTTAGCGATTGCCGCTTTTCATGACTATGAAATTTGGCAAATGGATGTGAAAACCGCCTTCTTAAACGGCTTTTTGGAGGAAGAGTTGTACATGGTACAACCCGAAGGTTTCATCGATCCTGAACATCCTAAGAAAGTATGCAAGCTTAAGCGTTCCATTTATGGACTTAAGCAAGCATCACGGAGTTGGAATCATCGCTTCGACCAAGTGATAAAAGAAAATGGATTTACTCGATCGGTCGAGGAACCATGTCTATATATCAAGTCGAGTGGGAGCAAGATTGTCTTCCTAATATTGTATGTTGACGACATACTCCCGATTGGGAATGACATACCTCTCTTAACTTCGGTGAAAGTATGGTTGAAAAACCATTTCCGGATGAAAGATCTGGGAGAGGCACAAAGAATTCTAGGCATCCGTATCTATCGAGATAGATCACGACGGATGTTATCTCTCGATCAGAGTCTTACATAGACAAAGTCCTAGAGAGATTCAGCATGACTAACTCCAAGAAGGGGTTTCTTCCTATGGCTCCGGGGGTGCATTTGAGCAAGTCTCGGCACCGAGACACCGGAAGAGAAAGAGCGCATGACACGGATTCCTTATGCTTCGGCTATAGGATCAATCATGTATGCCATGATATGCACACGTCCGGACGTGGCATATGCATTGAGTATGACAAGTCGATTCCAACAAAGAACCAGGTGAACCACATTGGTTGGTCAAGAACATTCTTAAGTACCTCCTGAGGACTAAAGATTGGGCATTGACTTATGGAGGCTCCCAAACGCTATGCGCAACCGGTTACGCAGATGCTAGCTTCCAAACGGATCGTGATGACTCGAAATCTCGCCGGATTCGTTTTACTCTTAATGGCGCTGCAGTGTTGGAAGAGTTCGAAACAAATCACAACAGATTCTACGACCGAGTCCGAGTACTATGCCGCGTCCGAAGCTACAAAGGAAGCGATATGGATGCGTCAATTCTTACATGGACTATCCGTAGTGCCTAGTTCGAATGACCCGATCACCATCTATTGCGACAATAGTGGTGCCATCTTCCAAGCTAAGGAGCCTAAGTCTAGCAACAAGTCTAGACATGTACAACGGAAAGCTCATCTAATCCGGGATTACGTGGAGCAAAAGACAAAGAGTGATAGAAAAGATTGCTACGAGATGACAACATAAGAGATCCTCTCACTAAAGCATTACGACAAGATAAGCATGAAGGGCACGTTAATTCCATGGGAATCAAACGTGTTCCTAAGTTGTAGTACTCTTTTATGGATCAGATTCATTCTCCTTTGTACTCTATACGACATCATCGTTTTGATATTTTATATATATATATTTTGTTTTTCATGTGGAATTGTACGACGATTTTGAACACCACAAAGTGAATCGAACAAACATCATATATTGTTAGTCCTTAATTGCCCACATGAGCTGATAACTCGGCAATTATTTTGTGACGTTGGTTGATGGTGGGTTCAACGAGCCATAAGTCAACCGGTTGACTCGACCAATCACAGAGGCGATTTATACGGATATTTCGTAGGACACACTTGTGACATCGACGTGGAGTCCTAAATGTTTTATAACATTCGTTGCCCGGTCGTGGATAGGACTTCCATGGTGATCCTTAGAGTCGAATCTCTTGACTATCGTTGTCTCTTGAGACTACGGCGCGTTTTTGGGTGACTTTGGTTTCTTTCTCACGGTCATCCGTAACAGGGGGCCAAGTAGATTTTTTCTGGGTCATTTCATGCTGTGCTTAGATCGGAAGGAGTCGAGTTGAAGGAAATATTCAGCCTTTATCAGGTACTCGATATTTCTCAGGGCCACTCGAGGAGTCAGAATCGAAATGCATGGCCATGCTCGGACACGGATTCGTTTTATCAGTTAAGTTACTCTCTAGTCGGGGGAAACCACTCTAGATACGATCGATTGTAAAATACGACCTTTGTGGATCCAGATCGCAAATTGTTTTACAGTGAGTGGGAGAAATTTTTAAATGAATATGAGAATCGGTTATCGCACATACACTTGTACGGACAAGTGGGAGTTTGTTGGAGCTTGTGTCCTCCAGTTAGTGCGGATAACGTCATTGCACATACACTTGTACGGACAAGTGGGAGCTTGTTGGGGTTGGTGTCCTTAACAGTTAGTGCAAGGACTTATAAACCTCTAAAAGGATCAAAGGGCATACTTTTGGTATTATTATCAGTTGATCCACGTTTATCAATAACGGTTGGCTTGCTAGATAAGTTTGACGTTATTGTCATACGGATGGCGGTGATCAACTGGTCCCTAAAAGTCACACCTATAGGATACGTTCGAGAGATGTGACGGTATGAAAATACCTTTTTGTCATGTAGATTCCAAGATTGACTAACCATTAGTCCGAGTTATTTGACTAGTAATTAGTCAAATATGTGATGTTGAGATATTATATTTAATACGGATTAAATATCATGGGCTAAGGCGAATTAACCAAGTTAATTCGTAAAAATTAAATATACGTGATTTATATTTAATTAAATGTATATTAAAAATAATTATACAATACTGTTTTGTCGGACACGTATTAATAATTAACCCGTATTATTAGCTGATGCCTTAATTTCCGATAACCGATAACAGATTTATAATATAAAACGCGTCATATACATTTAGTCATTGGGTACGGACTACGAGTTAAAATGAAGAGGAAATGGAAAAGCCCATTTCCTCCCCATGGACTCGGTTTGGCCGAGCCAAACATAGACAAAAGGAGAGCTTCTCCTCTTGTCAAACCTAATCATCATTTGAAACAAAATTAGGGTTTTGAAGAGTATTCTTCTCTGAAAAACCTGAGATCTCTCATCTCGACAAAACTCACATCAGTTCTCCCTATATTGCAAGGCAATCGGAGAACACTGTACTAGCACAAGGGCATATCTCGGACAGAGTCTTGGGTGTAACGATTAGGAGGAAATCTGCTTTGATTTCTGTTCTTTACGCCACAATTTAAAGGACCCGAGGTTATTTCTTGTTTCCTTATCGTTTCTATTGTTTTTATGTTTTATGACAATATTCGCATGTCTAAATTTACGTTATAGTCCTGCAATTTAAGGGGTAGTATACGGATATTAACCCACAAAAATGTCATTTTTGGACTAAAAATAGTTAAACTTCGATTTTTTCAGTGGTTTTTGGATATGTTTTCACATATATTATCCACTGATTGCCTGTAAATTTTCATAATAAAATGAGTTGTTATGCTCGAAATATGGATTTTTCAAGTTAAAATCATATTTAAATGGGAAAATAGGATAATATAAGTTATATTTCGAATATGGTCATGAACATTTATTATGTTGTCATATGCAATTTTACAAGATGTGTGTAAAATATTTGGCTATAATGAAGTCTTTATGCATGATTTATGAATTTTTGATAAAAAATCACATAAATAGTGACTTTAATTAGTAAAAATGCTAAAACATACTTCATGACTAAGGAAAAACTTCACATGTTGCATTTTATCATATATTTCAGATCTAAAAGTTAAATGTTGATAAAACTAATTTTTCTCATATTTTTATGGTCATAATTGTTAAAATCGATAAACCGCAACATTGTTTTTCTCGACAAATTTTCGAAATTTTTAACCTATGTTTTGAACATTATGTGTGTCATGGTATTTTTTCCAGAATATTCATGAGTTTAAATTTCAAATTTTGAAATTATTTGAAATTTTTATGATTTAATTTGAGGTTTATAGCATAAATTTTGTATTTTTAGGTCCATTTATGAACAATATTAAGAAATCAAGTTTAATTATTGTCAAATGTTAGTGGAGACTAATTTTGAGTCCTAAGATGGTTTGGGTAGTTAACTTGTACATAAATATGAATTTATGTAATTATTGTGATTTTAACAAGTTAAATCACGCAAATCCGTAAAAACCGATTAATATACGATATTGGCTCTTAAAGGCGATTTAGCATAAAATTTGGCATGCTCATACATATTATAATACTGCATTTTATTTATGATTCTCATATTTTAATTTTATGTAATTTTTGAATTATGTAATTTTACTTAGTATGGCCTTAGTTTTAATTGATATTACCCGAAATGTATGGGAATATCGATTTGCTTGTAATTATTGTGATCTCGTATCACCGTTTTGTAATTTAATAGATTTATTTTTATTTTAATTACAAATGTATAATAGGAAATTATGTAATTCATTTTGTAATTTAATTATTCCGGAGTTCCTTGAAGACGGTGCCATTCGAGAAGGCGATCCATCAAAGAAAGTGTTGCCTTGAAATGCGTGCCAAGACCGAAGTTCAACGGACCAAAGGAGTTGGTTTCCGAATTTGTAATAGTTTATTAGATTTACTATTTAAGGAAAGCCATACTAGGATTTTATTTTTATACTTTGCATTTTATTTATATGTTGCATGCATCGCTAAATCGCCATAACTAAAACATGCATTTTATTTAATCGAGTTTATCGACCGTGTCAATTACAATTATCGTATTTCACCGCTTTAGTTCACTTAAAACGTGATAGATAATAAATTGACATGACCTCTCGCTAAAATAAGCAATTGAGACTTAGCCTTACCAAAAAGTAGAAACCATGAAAACCTATTTCGTAAGGGAGTGCACTCGGCCTTACCGGGGTACAAACCTTGTTACGTAGGGGAAGTGGGTGATAAATGTATACCCACCGAATTTATAAATATGAGGGTTGTATTCGGCTTTACCGATGCCCAAGTTGATGTAAATTTGGATCATGGACACATTTATTCGAAATTTGGGTTGAACTCAACGAAAGTATTCTCGACGGTTGCCGGATGTGTTTCGGGCTAAAGATAAATATTAATGTAATTTTATCGACCAAGAGTTCTAAAAGTAGAATCGATTAAAGTGTTAATCCACCGAGTTATATTATTGAGGGTTGTATTCGGCTTTACCGATGCCCAAGTTAATATGAATTTGGATCTTGGAATCATTTATCATAGTTGGGTAGAGGTCACTATGTAAATGCTTTACTTGTTATTTACAAGTATTAATAAAACGATAAATGTTAAGTTTTCCACTATTCCGTTATCATATTGTTCTATTTCTTTACCTCAATTTATATACGATATCAGTTCGATTTTAGTTCAAATCTCCATTAAAACATCGTAACTAAAGACAAAATTTGAAATGTTCTTCTAAAAACCTCGTATTATCCATTGTAAGGATCTCTTGTGAAGAATATAGATAAAAGTTATTCATGAGCAAACGGGTTTTTGATTCTTGACTAACATATCTACTTACAATGAATTGTTTCTCATATGCTTAATTGAGTTAAGTGCTTTAAAACGTTAAATCATTTTGGTAACTAGATTTGTTGGAAATCAAAATTGACCAAAATACCGCAACCACTTCAATGAAAGTTTTAAGACTAAACGAATGAATTGAAGAGTAGTCTTCATGAAATTCAATTTTGCTTCTCTAAGCAAAGACTCATTAAAATAAGTGGGAGCATTCTCTTAAACCGTTAAGAAAAGGATAAGGTTTTAAAGAAGTGAAATTAGAATGGAATTGATACAAGGTAATGTTAAAAGTAAAGTTATTGAGAATAACGATACTAAACCTATCAATCCCGACCGATAAAGTTTCCATTGTCTTTATTGTTGGACGCTAGAAAGGAAACTACCCCAAATTATTGAAAAATCAACAAGTTAGTTGTGGGACATCTAATGGGACCTTCTTCTTTAAATGTTTATTTGATTGACATAAATTTTGCTAGTGTTACTTCGTCAATATTAGAAACCGGTGGTGGTTTTCATCATTGTATTTGATACATAGGATGATTAAAATATGACGACTAGCATCAAATAATGTCGAGAGAAAGAGTCATCGTGTAATCAATCTAGATTAGGGTTTATAGTTGTACTTAATTGTGACTATTAAGTGCATAAACTCTAAATAAGAATATAAACTTGTTAAGATACAAAAGAGGTTTCACTTTTGTGACCCTATACACCATGATTTTATGTATGGCTAGCCCATTATCAAGGTGATTATATTCTAAACCAAACTAGAATGATATATCATGAAGGTGATGCAAGACTCAAGTTGGTAACCCAAGATTAAACCTTTGATTCTGGAATGATGAACGCAAAGAGTTATCGAGTACTCTTGAAACCATTTAATCTTATGGTCTATGCGTATCTTGTATTCAAAGCAAGATGTCTCGTGCCGTTTTGTTGAAAAGGAGATCGAGGTTGTAAATCATTGATCCAAAATAGGTTGATCATTTTCTTTTACCAACAACTTAGGTTGACACTACTGTGTTCACTTAATAAGGTAAATAAAGAAATCTTTGAAGAAGTTCAAAGAGTTCAAAGAATCACTATTTAGTCGTGATGTGATTATCAAAGTGAAGACTTTGATATAAGCCAAAGGAAATGTGATATGGTATCCCAAATTAATCTCTCTTAGCACGCATTATGGGATAATGTGTGGTTGGATAAAGAATTCAAACGCTATTCGATATGGTTTGGACTTCAATCAAGTTACTTTGAGTTACATCATCTTATTTTGGGGATATTATCATTTTGTCTAAGGTGTTTTTCCACTAAATCTAAACTAATCATATGAGATATGAAATGGTAGGGTACCATGTTTGTAAGTTTTCAAAAGAAACAAATGCTCATTTTTCCTTACTATAATCACGAGTACAACGGGTTTGTGGCTCGTGAAGTTGTCTTTCTAGAATACAAGTTTATTTCCAGAAGACAGAGTGGGAGAAATTTTTCAAGAGCCACAAAGAATGTTATGTCGCAAGAAACTGGTCTTTCTTGGCTACATTAGACGTTTTGTGTAAGACATTGTTTCTTCAAAACCTAGGAGGTTAAAGTCATCACTTGTTGAAGATGATGAATTAGTGTTACTTTTAGAATGTAAAGAGCTTGCAACTTACAAAGAAATTGTTTGATTCAACTTCTGGAAAGTAATGAACATATGACTTACATGAGAGTGTTTAAGTCACAACTAAATACAAGGCTTAGAGTCAGGCCATGAAAATCCGAAATAAATTCCAAGTGAATTGTTAGATATCAAACCTTGATTGGTGGCAAAGGGTTTTGCACTAGTTGAAATGCTTAAGTCTATTTGGATCTTCTTAGGGATTGTGTTTCATTATGATGATATACATATAGCAAGTGAATCTAAAACCCACTTCTTGAATTAGAAGGAATGTATTCAATACATGTCTTGAGTTTTGTAGATTTTACCAATCCTAAGATAATGTGCAACTTAAGAGATGGTCTTGAGTAGGACATCAATGAGTTGGAATCAATGTTTTTATCATATTATAAAACTTTTCTCAATAGGTTGAGAAGTTGTGTTTATACATGGAGTTTAGTGGGAGTTACGGAAATTTTAATTGGTCTCATATGTGGATGGCATATTGATCATTGGGAATGATTTAAGACTTTGGAGAAATATAGTACATCTTTAATATCCGGATTTATGGAGATAAATCTACATGATATTAATGTCAAATAAGGAGTCTTATGTTGATAAGATTCATGACTAGTTCAATCGAATTGAACATACTTCATTGATTCCATTTGCTTTCGCTGCTGAATCAATTAAATAAGAAATGATGTATAACACTTCATATACTTTGAGTATGATGAATTGTTTCAAATCGAATTTAAGTAATAGTTACCTAGTTAGCCATAAAGATTACCCTAAGTGCTTACAGAAGCATTAAGGATGTAAAGCAAAGTGTTTTTGATGCAACTGTGTGTAAGGGTGTTACACAAATGACCATTGACAATTGAGATTGCGCATGGTTTCCGACAAAACCATAATCAAAACACATTAGGATGGTTAAGATACCATTGTGGCTATGTTATTTAAGAAATAGTTTTTCTAGAATCGTTCTAGGCAATAAAGAACAATGAGAAATATTTACAACGGAAATTGAGTACACTTACAATCATGAGATGAGAAGAGGATGGATCCCACACACTGTGAAAACAGTAGGAGCTATTCTAAGGCTAGAGAGCTTATGTCTAGATTGGATCTAGACACGTACTCAGAAAGTTTTGTAATGCAAATGTATACATTGTAAAGGAAAACGAGAATGTAGTAAGGTTGAGTAAGGTACAAGAAGTTGATAAAACCTACTAACCAAAGCCTTCTCATGGGCTTAACATGATGAGTCATTTCTTAAGTCATTTCAATTGCATTGAGATGAACAACTACATATAAGACGAAAATGGATTATAAAAATATGAAGTAGTAATCAGGTATTGACTATTCATATGTGATAATCACATTTGTCGTTCTAGTTTTTAAATCTGAAAACTCCTTTTATAATTTGTTACATCCAAACGGGTTGTTGAGACAATATTGAACCCCGTTAAAGTGAACCCGGATTAACATGGTATTTGCCCATAGTCACTTGTATGAGGTGACGTCTCAAAGTGACTAGAGTGTGATGTGATTGATGGCAAGTTCAAGTGCCATAGAGTCATGTGATATGACTAGACAATCACATAGGCAGACTGTTAGGAACACTTTGTCGGGCCTTATGACCGCTTATAGAGTTCTGGCAAATTTATATAGCCTAGTCGTGGCGAGAGCTACTATAGTATTCTAATGAGTCAATTCTTTTGACTAAAGACTGTTCGCCTAAGGTGGCACAGTTTCAGATTAACTTTGATTTGTGTTACTACGACCTTCGTAAATGGGGTCAAATGGGCATATTTTGGGTTATGATGGTGGTGGCTAGTCGAAGGGAATAAGTGCGATAGGAATTGTCCACCCCCTTGTCAGGGTTAAAACAATATCTCAGGGCCACTCGAGGAGTAATGAACTGGAAATGCGTGGCCACTCTCGGAAGGTATCTATGGTAGATAACTCTGGTCAATCAGTTATTCTCCAGATCGAGGAAACCACTCTCGATATGATCACTTGCAAGCACGACCTGAAAGACACCTTGCATTGAGTGGGAGATAGTAATAGGACAAGAGAATTGGTGACGCACACTTGTCGAGAACAAGTGGGAGATTGTTGGAATATGTGTCCTCCGACAATCATGCGATCACAACTGTTGATCATGATGATCACACGTTTAAATCTCATTTTAAGAATACATGTGGGATGTAATATTTTACAGTCAACTGGTCCACAAATATCGGTAATGATTGGTCGACTAGAGTTTGACACATTCTTTGTCAAATGCGGCATGTGGTGATCGATTGATCCCCTTAGGTCATTCCTATAGGGAAATACTCTTAATTGATTATTTAATTAATCGTATGCCGATACGAGTTAATTAAATTGCTTAAAATTGACGGATGATCTTGTGAGTAAAATTAACGTGTCTTATTGTAATTCGATTATATTAGATACGGTCTAAGTAATTGAATTGTTTTATTACTTAGATAAAATTATTGTTTACAAAACAATTGAAATTGAATGAATAATTTATTATAAATATAAGACGTTGTAATTTATAATTTGATAAACCATTTTGGTACAAGTGATTACGAATTACTAGTGGATTTTGTATATGGCATATTTTATGAGTATGTTGATTTTTAATATGTTAAAAATACATTACAAATTCACATGTCAAG
The DNA here is from genome assembly GCF_048544455.1 of Silene latifolia. Lineage (NCBI taxonomy): Eukaryota > Viridiplantae > Streptophyta > Magnoliopsida > Caryophyllales > Caryophyllaceae > Silene > Silene latifolia. The sequence continues at coordinate 418,630,629 of NC_133538.1, read as the reverse complement.
TAACATGTCACATATGTCACAATTGACAAATGAAAAAATAAAATGGACTACCCATTTTATCTCAAGTGTACCGAAAATTAGAGGGTATTAGTGGATAAAATTGTGTTGATTATTTTAATAAGGGAAAAACACAATTATTACACTCTATATGTAGCCATGCAAGCCTACTCTTCTTGGGAAGAAAATTGGATCCATGCATTGGCTCCCCATAGACCCCTCCAACCGGTTTTCCATGCAGAGAAACAAAATGGTTTTTCTCTATTATTCATTTTGTAGACACTACATAATTTTCTAGTGTAAGAAATTATCATTCTCTACATTTTGTGAAAGATTTTAGAGATATAAAACTCACAAAAATCACTCCTCTCTTGACCGAAATATTTTTGTGTGCTATTTTAAATTAAACTTATATTTTTACTAGTTCATAAATATATAAGTTATTAAGAGATTCCTTGGGTATATGCTTTTGGGAGAGGTTCTAATTTGAACCTTGTTCATCCATTATAAGGAAGCTCAAGAACTAACAAGAAGGAGATCTTGTTGGTGCCCAAAAATCCGAAATACAAATGTAAGAAGTGGTGATTTCTTCTCTAATTTGTTTTATGTTTGCATGCATAAGATCTAGTTTTAATTTTATGACTAAACTAATTTGAACATATATGAATATGTATATTAATGAGATTAATGAATTCTAACAACAATATGTCTTCAAGCAAACAAAATATTACACCCCAAATTTATAACAATAAAATTAATAGTTTTACATTATTAATATAAATGTCCTCTTCTCATTGGCGCATCAACTTTTTGAGATGAAAAATATTAACCTGCAAAAATAATAACAAAAACGTTATTAATTTTAAAAACAGTCTTATAATGATCTATTCTGCTTAAGCTCTTATCATGATGTGTGTCCATAAGACGACACTCTTATAGACAGTCCAAATGTCCAATAGCTAGCCACTTCCTAAGAATAATTACACTTACCTGAACATGAACATCAAGCTTTGCTCTTGTACATCCAAAATCTAACTTCTACCTTAATCCATAAAATTGGCATGTTAGATCCAATGAGGCGAATCACTAAGAGTACTACTCACACCAAAGTAGAATCCATGAACACTTCTATTATATCTAAATGTAAATTTTTAAAAGAAGAATCTTAAATGAAGGAAGGATTAACGCTTAGAAAATTCATCCATATCAACAAGGATGTAAACTAAACAATTATATAAGTACAAAATATTAGTGTAAGTGGAACACATGTCAAATTTAGTATTACAAGAGAGTAAGAAGCTAACATATGATCCAAATTCTACACATCAGACACAGAAACAACGTAAGTGAAGTTACAGGAAAAGCATACACTAATGGTCGGGTGCAAACAATTAAACAAACATATTCTTATTTTACACCGCAAGAACTACATCCCTACCAACACCATTATTTCAACCATTTTCAATATAAACATGCATCTAAAGAAGAATTTGTTTTAAAAAGAGTTCAAAAAAAAAGGAAGAAGAAAAGAGTAAGTAAACAGCGTGAAAAAATGGTTAGAAAATATGTTATCCACTTAAAAGTTCCCCTCCAATAAAATTTGTATAAACTAATAAAACGTAGAAATTATGTTGGTAATAAAATATACACATACACGATACATAAAAATGTTGATCTAATATTAATCTCCACGGCAACGGCGCTGGGATTTGATCCACCTACAATTGGTGCCAATTACTAAACTGCCCATCATCGTCCCACATTCTACTAACGAGATATCAATACATAATGCTGCTCTAGCATCCAAACATGAGCACACACGTACACACTCTTCTCTATTCGACTTAATTATAGTATACCCCTTTGTAACCTCCTCTATATAACTTATTTTATTGCTCATACTCTCAATTTTCCATTTCCTCGTCAATTTCTTCCTAATTAACACCAATGCCACCATTAAAAATCAATAATCAACAAATATCTAAGCCAACAAACATACTAGTATGATAATTAACAAAAAAAGAATATAATCAATACGTTCTAACCATAATCACACCAATTAATAAATTTATAGTAGTATGACTGAAAATTGCGAAATCCTATTACTACATCAAAAACACATAATTATTCGATCAGCCTCCTAAAGAGGAAACTACAACTGGAGCATAATGCAGTTTTATCCCATTATAAGAACATGGCTTCCTGTTTAACTTGTATATATATAGTTATATAACAGGGAAAAAACTGCAAAAGTGATCCTAGTGATACAATTAGCAACATAAACAAACCTAATGTTTAAAATATGGTACTCCCTCCAAATTTTAATTTTCTTCCCATTTCATTAAAATACTACTCATATATAATAGAGAAATGGGAAGAACATTAAAGTTTTGGAAAAATAGGAAGAACATTAAAATACTACTTACATTAAAATACTACCCACGTATTATTGTTAGGCACAAGGAGCACTCCATAAAATCACAAATAGACTTTTTGAAAGGCTTAAATATGGAGCAAGGACATACCTAAAGCCAAACAATAAAAGCACAATAGTCTTGCTTAAGACGGTACTATCCGTCTTAAGCTTAATGTAACACCCCAGGTGTTGTCCCACATAGGGAAAATAAGCAGTTTGTGATATATTTATAAGGGCTTCCACCCACCACTTAGTAACAAGGCTTTGTACTTTTGGGCTTAAGTGAGGACAATTAATGACCCAAAAGTGCACATCCCATCTTATTGGGATTGTGTTACGACGGTGGCGGGTCGGGTTGTTATACTTAAGACAGTTCAAATACTAACATATGGTGGTAATAAAGACAAAACTTTTGGCGTTTTCTAGGCAACAAGTGGGGTGATGTGGTATGTATTTGACCCGTCTTAAGCTTAAGACGGATAATGTCCGTCTTAAATGAGAATTTTGTGAAAGCCAAAATGCTTAGAGCAAAAGACGTAATTTTTATAAATATAGTGTGTGCAACAGTACATAACAACACATACAAGTGGGAAAGCCTATGTTGATAATTATGAGATCAATAATCATTAAACATCTAAACCAACAAACATAGTAGTATGATAATCAACCAACCAAAGATTATAATCGAACGATAATCACCATTCAATAAACTCACAGTAGTATGAATACTGGAAAAATTTCGAAATCCTATTAACAACAATAGTAATCTGATTAACAGCAGCAACAATAATCCGATTAACATCAGTAAAATCAATTAACAAAATAATCGGAGTAACATCAGTAAAACCAATTAACAAAATAATCGGGGATTAACAACAGTAAACCGATAAAAAAAATAAACGGATTAGCAATTCGATTAATTCAGAGTAATCAGATTAGTAAAAAACGTGATTTCAAGTTGAAAAGTAGGGCTCGTGCTAATTACCTTTTGGAATTATGATGGCCGACGTAGCAGGTCTCCCAATCCACGCCGTTGTTCGCCTGTTGGTAAACGTGAGAAACTAAATGAGACTGCGGGAGCCGAGAAGTAATAACATTGGCTTCACGCTCATTAGTTTCATAGAGTAGTTTATAAGTTTGCAAGTGGGCTTGGGACACACCACTAATCTTTTTCAGAATTTCTCGTATATTGTGTGACATGGTCTTAAGTTTAAAACGGTTTAAATATATTCATGGGTACGGAAATGATAAAAGGAGAAGTATAGCGAAAATAAAATCATAAAAACTCCGGAGAGACGGTCTCTCAATATCATTATTGAGAGACCTTTCACATGATGGGATGAGGGAACCATCAAATTTCTTTTTTGCCTATTATGTCTCCCACTAAATTAGTGGGAGACAGTATCTCATGAGACCTACTGAAAATAAAATATATGTCCATGTGGGATAATATTTGACCATTTTTAACACTTCTGTCTTAAGGAAGACTAGTTGTACCGGGTAAGTCAACTAAGAGTAACAGGTTCGAAATATAAAATGCATGACCTCAGGTCATAAAAAATCCACCAGATTGCTTTTTGAATGCTTGGAATTAAATACCTTGAAAATTTCACCCAATTTTTAATCACTAAAGTCCAGCTCAGGTCAAATATAATATTTTTATATTAGATTTGAAATAATAAATATAAAAAAAAATATTTTAATATTTTTAATTAAAAAAAACTAAAAATACATTTTATATAACTTTTAAATCATTAAATAACAAAATAATTTTGTTCTTGCAAATGTCTTGTCATAATATAAGTATATGATAAATAATAAATATATATTGATGTATATTTATAGTTTTACAAATGTCGGGTCTTGATAGTGTTATACTTTAGAAAAAAAAATCAGCTAGCCATATCATTAAAATAGCCCAGTCATTAACGTAACGAATTTGATATTCTAAAATAGTTATGTCATTCTTTACAAAGCTAATTTAGACTGAAACTTGTAATGAATTTGATATTTTCATTACCATTTAACTTCATCTAACATTCTAACAATAAAATTAACTTTGAAAGTGTTAATGCTTTGTAGATATTTGTCACAAATTTTCCCTCATAATGAACGACAATTATATTTGCCACGACATGATGTATTCGTAACTACAACAATTATTTACCACGATATGACCTATTTGTGACTAAGATAATTATTTGCCCCGGTTAACCTTATTCGTGGCCAAGGGAGTTTTTGCCACAAGCATGGCATAATTCGTGGCAAAAGAGAAAATTTGCCACAGGCGTGGCCATAATTCGTGGCGCAAGTGAATAATAGCCACGGTTAGATTTTTCCCGTGGCAAAAGTTTTGAAAACAATTTTATCTAATGTTTTTTCCGTGGCTAAGTAAATTTTTGCCACGAATTGTGAATTTCTATGGCATAATTCGTGGCGCAGGTGATGATTTGTTGTAGTGGTAGAATCTGACACTTCATGTTTTAAGTTTATTATATGATACATTTTGATAAGTATGATATTGTTTTGATAATAATTAAGTGAGTTAATTGTGTTGCAATGATAACGAAGTGAAATGGCATTCAGACGTGTTGATGGTTACATGAGGCTTTTGTAGCATTTTTGGGTGAACTTCGGACGAAGTTCATTTTTTTTAAAAATAATACCCCGTAATTTGATAATTATTTATAAGAATAAATTATGTAATTCAAATAATTAATTAAACGACATTTATATTAATAATTGCAAATAAGACGATAATTAATAAGAAAATAATACGTGAGTCGGGAATTGGATATTGTACCGTGAGATAGGTCGTGTATGGGTATGTTGGGCTCATAGTACTCGAGTAATATTGATATAATAATAATAGTATATAATAATAATAATAGTATATAATAATAATAATAATAATAATAATAATAATAATAATAATAATAATAATAATAATAATAATAATAATATTAATATTAATAATAATAATAATAATAATAACCTCGTTCGTGACACCTTATTCGACATCTGTTATCGGTCTGGTATTTCTACGGGTAAGGAGGTCAATATCGGTTTGGTTGACGGACATGGTGGCTCCCTTCGTCCTACGGATTTGCTATTTTATTCCTGGGACAGAGGGCGTGATGTGTGCGTCGATTTTAGATGGTATTCTCCCTTGACTCAGACTGGGATGATGGATTTTGTGCCCGGCAGGGTTGTCGCTGATGCTGCTCAGCGCAAGTGTGCTAAGTATGGGGATGTATGCGCAGTAGCTTGTTATGGTTTCCTTCCCTTCTCTTTCTCTTCACTTGGGGAGTTGGGTTCGGATGTTGTTGCCTTGCTCAAGCGGATCCAGAAATTCTCGGTATCTCAGGATGTGGGGGCTCGGGTGGCCGCTTATATTTTCACTAGACTTAGCTTTGCTGTTGCTAAGGGTGTGGGAGCCCAGATTGTATCTCGGCTCCCCACCAATTTCATGTAAACTTTATTTTTCTTTTAATGAAAGTTGTGCGCATCCTTCTATAAATAATAATAATAATAATAATAATAATAATAATAATAATAATAATAATAATAATAATAATAATAATAATAATAATAATAATAATAATAATAATAATAATAATAATAATAATAATAATAATAATAATAATAATAATAATAATAATAATAATAATAATAATAATAATAATAATAATAATAACAATAACAATAACAAGAATAACAAGAATAACAAGAATAACAATAATAACAATAACAATAATAATAATAATAATAATAATAATAATAATAATAATAATAATAATAATAATAATAATACTTTGGTTTGTTGTACTTTGTTAGTCACTACCTCGGGAAACCGAGATGGTAACACTCTCATTTACATAGGATGTCTAGCTAAAGGCTCCTGAATAAATGGGGGTGTTACACGACCGACCCATTCGACCAAATCAAACACAATATTCAACATGTTTTTCAACAACATATTTTCAACACATTTTCAAAACAAAATCCTTTTTTAAGGCACTCTTTTAAACTTCTTTTGATACCGAGTAGTCGCATAACGAGAAAACTGTCTCTAAAATCGTCTACCTCGCAAACATCATAACATGTAAGTTTGAAGGTGTAAACAACTCACTTATTTCATGTCTTTACTATTTTTATGAATTTATAAGCATGAACAATGCATAACACGATTCAAAACATGAAAGATCGAGCCAAATCCGGATTTTGACTGGAGACAGAAGCTGGTAGTCACCACTACTAGCCTCGCGCCTCTTATGGGGTCTCTGGCCAGAATCCAAACGTGTTTGTGTTAATCTTTCCACAACATTTTTATCTTATTTTTATTTCTTTCATTTTTTGGTTTTTAACATTTTAATTCATTCTTATGACAAATATTTTGACCATTACCGAAATCATCCTGGTTACTTATACCATGACGGTTTATTCCATGATTCGATGATATTATTGGTTAATTACAAATTAATGGGTATTTCTAACACTCTTTTCTCTTATTTACCTTTTTTTGTCATATATTTACACTTGCAAACATATTAGTCATATCTCATAATCATCCTTGGTTCTATATACCATGTCGGTTTAATCCGAGTGCGATGATAAATATCGACTAATTACAAATAAATGAACTGAACATATTTAGTTCAAATCAAACACTTTCCATTTACTTTTATTTCATTTTATTTTCATCTTTTTTCTTGACCTTATCGTATGTCATCCTTGGCTAATATATATGCCATGTCGATTTAATTCGAGTACGGTGACGAAACGGTTAAGCATACAACTTTTACATTTTTATTTGTAAACTATACATTTCAAACTTGTAAATCATTAAACAGAAAGGCGGTCTTGATGACCTTTTCAACAAAGGCTTTTTTTAACGACCTTTTAAATCGGTTTTTCATAACCTTTTAAACAACTAGGAGAAGTCCCTTGAACTGCCCTATGGCTCGCGCCCAAAGGAACCTCTTGTTTCCTGTATTTCAAATCTGAACAGGCTTTGTTGCCTTGCCGTATGGCTCGCGCCCCAAAGGGTTTGCCTGGCACAGTTCTGTTTCGTTTCTAGCACTTCCGAATACATGACGGATCAGATTGACAAGTTTACGTTTTACACTTTATCATTTAAACACACTTCTTTTCCAAATAAATGGATCGTGTTAAGCATCATAACCCTAATTTGGTAAATGGATGTCTAATTTCCGTTTTTCATGCAAATCAACCCTTAAATCCAACTTTGACATCAATTTTATGATATGTGGATAAACAAACCGACATATCAAATCTTCACATGTTTGGTTAAACTTTTGGATGCGCATTCATGCATTTAAACCGTTTTATCAACTTTTGCACTTAAACAACCATGATCGATCAGTAAACGCCGTTAACGCGGGCAGGATTGGGTGTTCGATTAAAGAGCTTCCCAATACGTACCCTCACCCCTTACTCAGAACCTTTGGATAGTGGATGGCCTTATCCAGGGCGTACGAGAGTCATTTTAGCGATAGACTGCTAAAGGGGGACGAGTCCTTATCTTTAGTACCTATGTCAAACACCGTTTTTTGCCTTGATTGACTGTGGTATATAGTGGATTTTGAACGGTTTCCAAGCATCCCATAATTGTTTGGTGGTGACTCCGAACATCTCTGCATCATTTTGAGACCTTTATCGAGACGAAACCGACCGATCTAAAGCGATCCGGTCGAACGCATTTTTACGTCACCGAGCGTGGCTTTCCGACCGCTGCACTTCCACAGATTGGCCTAGCGTGCAGGTGGCCCGTGTCCACAGACTGGTAGGGGCCCATGTCCACAGACCGGCAGGTGGCCTATGTCCACAGATTGGCGACTCAGCTAGGGAAAACTAGGACACTTGTGTCTTTGTGATCTTTAGAGGTGAGACTCGAACGAGGTCGTGGTTAAAGTGAATTAATTCATACTACGGTCATAAGTCAGGTTCCTTGTCCGGGCCCACGACCTAACCCCTATCGACCAATTAGCTCGTCCTGTCGGCGTGAGTTTGCTCATGCCCGCGTCTCGACTACCGATTGCGCTAAGCATACCGTTGGCGTTACACATTTTTGTTTCGTCAAAAGGCTTTCATTTCCTACGTGAACGAGGCTAGGGCACCCTCCTTACACATTTTGTTTGTATTTGTATCCCTTTCGAAAATCGGGGATTGATCGCTTGGTGTGTAACCACCCTTTTAAGCCACACCCGTGTCAGCATTATGCATAATATAACGAACTGCGAGTGTTTATGTGCTATGTGACCATAAGTCCTTCCATGTCATTTTCTAACTTTCAAAACACCTTTTTGCACCGTTATAATGGCCATTTCAAACCTCGGTCTTTCGCCGACCGTTGCACACCTTTTTTATGTCGTCGTAATGACAATTTTAAAACCGGTTTTTACAACCGTTTCAAAAGCACATATTTACGCCGTTATAATGGTCGTTCAAACCCCGGTCTTTTGCCGACCGTTGCAAAAACTACCTTTTTACGCCGTCGTAATGACGATTTCAAAACCTGGTTTCTACAATCGTTTCAAAATCACTTTGAAAGACGAATGATTGAAAATCAAAGGCCGAGATAGCTCCATTCTTTATGAGCTGTTTTACGCGTTTCTCATTAATGTGTCCCATACGGCAGTGCCATAGATACGTTTGATCTTTGTCACCAACCTTTAACTTCTTATTCATTACGTGTAATATTTCGGTGGTCTGATCTAAAACATAAATTCCATTCATGGAGACTGCCTTGCCATAAATCATATCGTATAATGAGAAAATGCAAGTATTATTCTCTATTACAAATGAAAAACCAAGTTTGTCAAGTGCAGAAACTGAAATAATGTTTTTAGAAAGACTGGGTACATAATAGCAGTTATATAAAAATAACTCAAATCCGCTAGGAAGCTGGATCACGTATGTTCCCCTTGAGACGGCAGCCACTCGTGCTCCATTCCCGACACGCAGGTCCACCTCACCCTTTACGAGGGGTTCGATGTTTCGGAGCCCCTGCACATGATTACACAGATGAGAACCACAACCAGTATCTAGTACCCAAGTTCCGTAACTTGCGTGGTTAATCTCAATCATATGAATAAAAGTAGAAGAGGAAGAAGACATACCAACAGGTTTAACGCGACCTGCTTTTATGTCCTCATGGTAAACAGGACATGTCCGCCTCCAATGCCGATCTTGTGGCGGTGATGGCATTCCATGTTTTTCGGTCTTGCTCTTTGTCGCGCCTGATGAGTTGCTTGACTCACCAGGCCCACTCTTACCTGATCCCGACTTCTTAAACTTCGGTTTAACTACCGCTAGGTCTGCCTGAGCTTTGCCCTTACCCTTGCCCTTGTTTGACACAACGAGAACATCCTGTTTCAAGCTCCCACTAAACTTCATATCCTTCTCGGTCTGTACGAGTAGGGAGTGTAGTTCATGAGGACTTTTCTTCAAATCATTCATATAGTAATTCGCTCTAAAGCGCAAAACCATCGTGGAGTGAATGAAGCATGCGGTCAATCACGATGTTCTCGCTGATTTTACAATCAAGCGCCTCCAGTCTCTCGACATTCTCAATCATGCTGAGAATGTGTGGGCTAACCGGTTGGCCCTTCTGGAGTCTCGCATCAAAGAAGCGAGTGGTATGCTCATAGGTCACGATTCTCGGTGCTTTCGAGAATTCCTTAGTGAGCGTGGTGAAAATCTTGTTTGCACCTTGGGCTATGAAGCGTTTATGCAAATTGGATTCCATTGCAAAAATGAGTACGTTTTTAATCGCACCCGCTTCCATGAGGAAATCGTTATACTTGGCGATCTCGTTAGCTCCAGCCGTGGGGCCTGGGTTTGACGGGATGGGCTCTGTCAGATATTTGAGCTTCCCATCAGCGGCGGCAGCATTCCGTAATGCCGCCTCCCAGTCCGCGAAGTTTGATCCATCATTCTTCAGTCGAGTAGACCGATTCATCTGATTCATGAAGATCCGAAGCCAGGACTCACGGTCCAATGTGGCACTTGGCATTGGGTCGTCAGCACGGCCAGCCATTTTGTTATTAGTAGTTTAAGTGATCGTGATCTACACTGAAAAAGGAAGGGAAAAACAAAACGAAATAAGCAACTCCTCGAGGTGATTTAAGTCTATTTAAAATTCATTTTAACGTGTAGACTCATTGCACTTGCATAATTGATCTCCCTCAAGAATAATACAAGTGATCCCAAGACTCAATTTCCGTAAATTGATAAGCCAACTGTTTAGCTGGTTCTATCGTTAGAACTCTTGGTCGATAGATTTCCGTAAATCCTATCTAAGTCCACCATAATCACAGGATCGTACGAGTGACCATAGTGTTGAGATAAAATAGGTCAATCAGTTCCAACTTACCCGACGTAGAAGGGGTCATATTATGCCTACCGACGAAGAAGGGATTCATTGGAGTTTGACCTATAAAGACTATTCTCAATTTTTGGTTATACGAGGAAGATCCCATCAACTTAGTTTTAATTCATTTTAAGTGAACGAAAAAACTAGCATTGCGTGAATGAATTAATTTAGGTGATGGCTTATGGAAAAACGTGTGATATCGTCAGATATCAAAGAAAACTAACGCGTGACCTCTATATGAGTCAGTTTTCATGCAATTATTAGGTGGTTTGGTTTTAGGCGGAATATGATGCAATCTATCGTTACGATAAAATAAATAAAAGAATGCAAAACGTAAATAAAAATTCCTAGTGTGGCCTATCCTAGTAAAAAGAACATAATACAACTTTGGAATCCACCGTTTGACCCGAGAAGCTTGTCTTGATGTTCCATCTTTGTCCATGCAGCGGGAGTGAGCATCCGATCTCCATCTTTGGTCTTCTCAAAATTACAATTAAAATTTACAAAAATAAACCTATTTACATTCTAAATTAAAACTGTAATTACAAGGAAAAATCAAAATGGAGATGCGAGATCTCAAAATACAACCAAGACCATGTTCCATCATTACGGTAACACGTTCTACTAAGGCCACACTAAGTTACAACCGTTTGTAAAAATTAAATACGTAATTAAAAACATTCAAGGCATTCAAAATAACGATAAATAAAATGCATCAACTAAAATAAAATTTATTCGTGACATAATTCCGTAATTATGTTAAATTTATCCAAACCACCTTTAATGATTAAAATTATGTGACAAAACCGCTTTAACCAACTTAATTTTAATCCATGATAATCCGTTACTTTAAATCGCTTTAAAATAACTAAATGGTACGTGAGTGAACCGTTTCACTATCAAGCGACTGCACAAAATCCGTATTATGCACATTATGGCCGGAAAAAAAAATAAAAACACAAAAAAAAATTTTTCTTCTTCACGGCTGAACCGTGAACAGTGCAGCAAAAAAAAAAAATTTCCAGCAGCTCAAAAAAAAACGTGAGCATCAACAATCATCAAAAACGATTTGATAAAACCAATTGCAATTTAACCTAATCCGTATAGAATTGAAACTACAATTGATATAACTTTAACATATTGCAATAATTATCATTTAAAATAACAATATGTAAAGAACAAATTGAAAACAAAACACCGTCTGATCAGACAAAAGCCAAAAGGCACGGTTTCCAAGGCACAAAAAAAACAGGCCGTGCAAAACAAAAAAAATCTGCCGAGACAAAAAACAGCCGCACGGTTTTTTTTTATGCAAAAAAAAATTATCGATTCAATTCATTTAATGAAAATCACAAAGAAAAATTTACGTGGCCTCGCTCTGATACCACTTGTGGGGTAATATCCGTATAAAACCCTTAAAATTTAGGACTATAACGTAAATTTAACATGCGATTTATGGTCATAAACGAAAAACAATAGAGAAACGATAAAGAACAAGAATCAACCTCGGGTCCTTTGAAATGCGGCCTAAGAACAGAAATCAAAGTAGATTTCCTCCTAATCGTTGCACCCAAGACCGTCTGAGACTATGCCCCTTGTGCTAGAAATACTCTCTAATTGACTTGCAATATTGAGAGAGTTGTTGTGAGGTTTTTACGATGTGAGATCTAGGATTTCAGAGAAAATTGCCCCGAAACCCTAATTTCTTTGCAAAATGAGATGATTAGGTCACAAAAGGAGAGAAGCTCCCCTTTTGTTCTTTCGGCCGTGGGTTTCAAATGGGAGAGAGTGGGCTTTCACTTTCTCCTTATTTTTAACTCATGGTCCGACTCGATTTTCGCTAAATGTATATGACGGGATTTTATTATAAATCGTCATCGGTTATCGGTTATTAAAATATCAACTAGTAACATGACTCAGTCGATATATTAATACATGTCCGACAAAGACAATATTGTATAATTAATTCAATATACATCAATTAAATATAATCGTTTATATTCAATTTACGAATTAACCGCTTAATTCGTCTTAGCCATTATTATTTAATCCGTATTAAATAATTATCTCAACATCGCGTTTGACTAATTATTAGTCAATAACTCCGACTAACTGCTTAGTCAACTTAGGCATCAACATGACTGATTTTCATACCGTCACATCTCTCAAACGTATCCTATAGGTGTGACTTTTAGGGACCAATTGATCACCGCCATCAGTATGACAATAACGTCAAACTTATCTAGCAAGCCAACCGTTATTGATAAACGTGGACCAACTGATAATAATACAAAAGTATACCCTTTGATCCTTTTAGAGATTTAAATATTATTGCACTAACTGTAGAGGACACCAGCCCCAACAAGAGTAGCCCTCAATCCTGAATATTTATGCATATAAACATTTATCATGTATAATTGTTCAGGATTCAAAAATAAGAGAAATTGGGTTAGTTAAATATATAGACATGGATTGCACATAGGACATGTGAAGCACGTAATTTTTCAGATAGCACGTCAGGTTGAAACACTGATAGTAAAGATATAGTTTTTACCTGATTCAGGGCTGATATAGATTGTTATACATGAAATAATTTCAAATGTGTTACATTCCAAGATCTTGGGATCATTTCTCCTTTTAATGTTTGGAGCATGTAAGATTCTTCAATCTGTTGGGGTCAGGCTGATATTTGCTTCAAAGATATTCAAACCATATCCACATGGATTTCAGCAGGGACGGGAGAGTGGGAGAAATTTTGAACTTACGGAAGTCCAAGACCCACAAACTAAGTACAATACAAGAAGACGTTCTTTATTGAGGCTCAGTAGTTATAAGTAAAACATCATAGATCCTAATTATACTCTCTAATTAAAAATAAAATTATCTCATAATTTGTGTTTATGTGATCTATGTAACATGCATGCAATATAAAAGCATATTAATATAAAATATGAGGAAAATAATATTCCTTACATTGAAAAATGGTAGTATTTGGGCACAACCAAGATCACCATCTTGGTTGTTCTTGAGCTATATGAATATGGAAGATCCTCCAAAAACCAAACTCCAAAATAGAAGGTCTCCTTCCTTAATCCACCCAAGAACTTACCCAACAACCTTAGTAATATTAACTAGATATTAAGTAAGATTACCCTTGATAATATGTAAATATTACTAACAATCTTAGTAATAATTTTGTTTACTAACATCTTAGTAAATTATGGGTTTTTTTATTATTTTAGAGAGAAAAGACTAACAACCATTTCACATGCAAATACACAAATGAAGGAGTGTGTAAGAATGAGCAAATGTTGGTCTATTTGAGGATGAAAACCGGTGGGAGTAGGTGGAGTGAGGGAGTGTCTTTGTTTTTATTTTTGTCCAATCTTATATCGCATGCAAATGATCAAATCTTATATCACATGCAAATGATCATAAGATGACTTATAGAAGAAAAACAAGCAAAGTGAAATGATAATGTTTATAATCATCCACTACACTCCATTTACACGGTCCAATGTCCCATTTACGGGTCCATTTTGGTTCTAATATTTGTCGCACATATACGTGTAAATTTTATTTAAACATCGTTTTATGTTTAAATGCTACTCGATTAATTTCGTCCAAAACACTCGGTAAATATACGTGTACTGCTACATATTATTTACGTACTAATACTAATCACATTAGTCAATTAGTACTAATTTAATAATTACCTGCTTAATCATTAATTCCCGTCTCAAATAATTTATTATTCAATTATCGCATAATTAAATAATAATTTCCGCACCTCGAGTTCACAACTCGATATCTCTCTAAATCAATTTAATCGACTAACTCTTAGTCAATTTAATCAAGGGACTAATTTAAATTGTATCTCATACAATTAATTAGCTTTCGTGTTGGGGCTCGTTCCTTTAGGTGTGACCGAAAGGATCGGTGAACACCGCAAATCTCACGACAGTAACGGTAAACCCTAGTTGGCCAACTGTTACCGATATACGTTGATCAGCTGACTAGTATTGCCAATGAATATCCCATGCATATTCCTTAATGAGATTTAATAATATTATCTCGCACTATTGTGGAGGACAAATACTCCAACAGGGACAACCAAGGTGGGCATAGTAATAACAATGGTGGTTTCAACCGTAATGGTGGTAATTCTTATCAGCGGCCGGCGGCTTATACCAATCAGGTGTCAGCTGCCAAGCCTACTACATCAGCTAGTACAATGCAAGGGGAAGGCCAGAAGAGTAGTGGTAAACTTTTCATGATGGATAAGCAAGCTGCAGAGGATAATGCTCACTTGATCACCGGTACTTTTCTTGTTAACAACATTCCTACCTTTGTTTTGTTTGATTCAGGGGCGTCACACTCTTTTGTATCGTCAAGTCATGCTTAGTCTATGGGTTTGGGGAAGTTTGTGTCTTTAAAAGATGAAGTTTTTATACCGTCTGGGGAGTCAGTGTCATGTGGGAAACTGTATAAAAGGGTGTCCATGGATATTGGGCAAGCTGCTCTTCCTGTTGACTTGTTAGAGTTTCCTATGGATGGTTTTGAGATGATAATCAGAATGGACTGGTTGGGTAAGTATAAAGCTAGAATAGACTGTCACAAAAAAGGATCTTTATGAGGTACTAAGGGGGCTAGTGTATCTTATCGTGGGTTTGTTGTCAAACCCAAAGTCAAAGTGATTGCAGCAGTGACATTGAAGTCTTACTTGAGGAAGGGGTGTCCTATGATTCCTTGCCATATAAAAGATACCAGTATGGTAGAACTGACAGCAGCTGAGATACCAATGGTGGGAGAGTTACCAGATATTTTTCCGGATGAGATACCGGGATTACCGCCGAAGAGAGAGATCGATTTCAGTGTGGAGTTGAAACCAGGGACGGGACCAATCTCTATGTTGGAAAATGTGTCCTCAACAATAGTGCGATCACATGATTTAATATCATAATTAAATCTCATATGAAGAATAAGGGATGATTCTTTTATATAGTCAACTGATCAACATTAATCGGTAACGATTGGCTTGCTAGAGTTTGACGTTACTGTCGTGGGACGGTAGTGGTCAGTTGATCCCTTAAGGTCACACCTAAAGGATGATGCTGTTATCTGTAAAGTTGATTAATTGTATGACGATACAAGTTGATCAATTCCTTAAAATTGAACAATTCAGTTTGTGAGAGAGAATATTGATATCTTATTGTAATGGGATTAAATAAGATTTATTTTGGTAATAAAGATGCTTTATTACTAAAAATACTTATTGTTTGAGAAACAATAGAGATAAGAATGAATGGTTAATTATAATTACAAGATGTTGCGAATTATAATTTTATGACCCATTTTATGTGATCAAGTATCACTAGTCAATTTGTTGCATGTAATTTAATTAATTTGTAAAATGATATTTATGTGGTGAATGTGCATTAAATTAATTAATAACATGTAAAAGACTACATGTGACATATTGTGTGACAAATGACAAATTGACAAAATAAAATAGTAGTCCATTTTATAAGGAGAAACCGATTTTGGGTAGTATCAAATGGCTTTTGTTTGTTTGCATTTGTTCATAGTGTATGGCATATGTAATGAGTACTCTAGCCTAGTCTTACACCTATGGTTTTAGAGAAGAACAAAAGCTAAAAGTGAAAGACCATATATTGGCTCTCCTCCCTCCCAAAACCGTGACACCCTCCTCCACTTTAGAGGATTATTTTTCTCTATTTATTCTCTTTATGCTTGTCAATTCAAATGACATGCAAAGTTTTCCTCTCTCACATATTCATCTTCTTCTTTATCAAAACATGAGATTTTTGATTCAAATTGTTCATAAAAGATTACTAATATTATTAGTGTAATATATGAGTATTAGTAATCAATTTTAAGGTAAACTACTAAACAAATATCTAGCAAATATTATTTAGTAGAGATAAGGGATAATCTTGGGTGCAATCGAAAGGAGTGGCTTCTATACTTGAAATATTTGGAGGATCATCCTATTACTCATCATAGCTTTAAGAACAAGTGAAGGTAGGAGACCTTACTTGTGCCCATAAATCCGAAATTTACAATGTAAGGGACATTGTTTTCTTATAAATCTTTTATTTTGTTATGCATGCACTAGATCTAAAGAACAAATAATTAAAATGTTAATTAGTTCACTATTAGAGGAGTCTAATAAGAGGTAAATAAACCTAACAAGTGGTATCAGAGCATAAGGATGTTGCATGCATAATCGGTTATTGTTTAACCAAAGTTAAAAAGTTAACATATAAAACTAAAAATTTGTGATTTATAAGTATAAACCACGAATCACAATGCATGTTATATATTCTGGTCCTAAAATATTTTTAGGTCATTTTTATGATTTATGGAAATTTATTGCTCATTTTAAGGATTTTTGGTCATTTTATTACATTTTTATGACTAAAATGGGAATCAAAATGTTAAAAATAGTTAAACTAAGTTTATGACCTTAAAAATTTTATATGACCTCACATGCATATTTTACAAGCTGTGTGTAAAATATCGTATTAATTGGATTAATATTGCATGATTTATGATTTTTATGAGATAAAAATGGATTAAAAGAGGTAAAATGGTTAAAAATAGTTAAATTTCGAATTAGGCCATGAGATTTTAATATGTTGTCACATACATAATTTAAAGAGTGTATGTAAATTTCGAGATTAAAATATCTCTTTTAGCATGATTTATGAATTTTTAGAGTAAAAATGACATAAATAGTGACTATTTTAGCATAAATAGCTAAAATGATTTGCATGGCATGAGAAAATAATTTTAGGTTGCATAAATATCCCACTTATCAGATCTAAAGTTGTAAAATTAATGGGAATAATTTTTGGATACTTTAGATGTTTTATGAGATAAAACCGATAAATTACAAATATATTTTCTCAAAAATAATTCGAAAATTTTAACCATGATTTTTGGAATTATGAGTGTCATGGAATTATTCCAGAATGTTCAAAAATTTAAAATTCAAATTTTGAAATTTTTATAATTTAATTTGGATTTATTTCATAAATAATATGTTTTTAAGGTAAAAAATGAGCATAAATCAACTTGAATTATTGTCAAAAATTATGTGATGACTAATTTTTGAGTCCTAAAAAGTGTTAGGATAATTAACTTGAGCTTAGATGTGATTTAAGTGTTAATTGGTGATTTTAAAAGGTTATTATCACGCATTTCCATAAAACCGGGTTATATGTACGACATAAGTTAAATAGGGCGATTTGGCACATCATTTGGCATGATAGGTACATATTATAATGCTGCATATTTCAATTGTTGAATGTCTTTTATTTGTATAATTTTGAATTATGTAATTTTATCTTAGTATCGCCTTAGTTTAATCGATATTACCCGTTATGAAAGGGAATATTGATTCGGTTGTAATTTAATTTAATCTTGTATCACTTTTATTTTTATTTTTATTTTTATTAGTTTTTCCATTTTACAAATGTATAATAGGAATAGCTTTGTATTTTTATTATTATTTGTAATTATGGAGCATCTTCAAGACGGTGCCATTCGGAAAGGTGATCCGACGAAGACGGTGTTCTTGAGAGGCGTGCCATTTGAATATTCAAGGGACCAAAGGAGTTGGTTTCCGAATATGTAATAGATTATTTCATTTTCTATTTTTAGGAAGGCCATACTAGGAATTTTATTTATTGCTTTGCATTTCTCTTAATATGTTACATGCATTGCCAAATCGCCATAACAACACATGCATATCATATCAAGTCATCGACCGTGTCAATTATAATAATCGTAGTTCACCGCTTTAGTTCACTTAAAACGTGATATATAATAAATTGACAAGACCTCTCACATATAATAATTGAGAATTAGGCTTGCCAAATAGTAGAAACTCATGAAGTACCAATTTCATAAGGGAGTTGAGCCGGCTTTACCGTAATACAAACCTTGTTACATTGGCGAAGTGGAGTAGTAAAATGTTATTACATCGAAATTTGGATTGAGCTCAACGGAAGTATTCGTGACCGTAGTCGCATGTGTTCCGGGCTAAAGATGAGAATTAGAGTAATTTTTATCAACCGAGAGTTCTAAAAGTAGAATCGATTAAGAGGTTAATCCACCGAGTTATATTAATAAGGGATGACTTGCCTACGCACCGTATTAATATGAATTTGGATCTCGGAATCATTTATGTTAGTTGGGTGGAGGTCACTACATAGATGCTTAAATACTTGTATTAAAATTTACGAGTATTATTAAAACGATAGATGTTAATTATTTCCTTCATTTCCGTTTTTGTAGTTAATTATACACAATGAATTCATCTAATACTCCTACATCAATCACCGTTGATACATGGCTCCAATCATTCGATGAAAAATGCTCCGAGTATGACAATAATACGATTAAAGAATTACGCATTGGCATTGGTCAGGAAGGAAATCTTTGCTACTTTACTACTTCTACACCTCCCACTCCCATACTCATGCCCACCACATCCTTGGTAAGAAAATCTTGTGAAGAAAAACTTATAAAACTCAATGCATCCTTGTTTGAAGAAACAAAGAGAAATGTTAAATTCAGTGGGAGTTCTAGCAAGAGTGTCCTTACAAATGAAAGGAGTATTGGTATTTATAAAGGGAAGGCAAAAATGGGCGAAAAACCCAAACCTGATTATAAATTGGAAATGGATAGTAAGACTAGCAAGACCAAGACCAAGAAGGGTGCCAAATCCTTTGAGGAATGTCATTATTGTAATGTCATGGGCCATTAGAAACGCAATTGCCCCAAATATTTGGAAGATATCAAAGTTGGACTTATTACTCCAAGTGAGACTTGGAAATGTGGAAAAGCTAAACAAGAGTGATGTAAATCTCCGACAAGGAAATGGAGCTAGGGTAGCCGCCACTTCAAGAGAGACTTATGTACTTGTTTTAGCTAATAACTTTGAGTTGTAATCTACATAATTGTTATTATGTACCCACTTAGTCTAAAATATTATTTCCATTTCTATGTGAGACATGAAAGGATTTATGTTTTGCCATCAAAGACAATTGTTGTATTTTGTTGAAAATAGACATGGCTATGAGCCATGTCACTTATCTTTATGATATACAAGTTTTAGACACTTCCAACTCAAGCAATGATATCTACATAATACGATCTAAAAGACTCATAAGTAGTAATCCAAATGATTTGTACATTTTATTTTTTTAATTAGGTTACATAAATGAGAAACACATTAAAAGCTAGTGTCAACTGGATTTAATGAACCATTTGATTTTCAATCATATGGAATATGTGAATCTTGTCTCCTTTGCAATATGATTTGTACTTCCTTTAGTGGTAAAGGGACACGAGTAAATGATTTGTTGGGACTAATACATGCCGATGTATGTGTTCTAAATAAACATCAATGCAAGGGGAATTTATGACTACTTTGTCACTTTTAATGATGATTTAAGTAGATATGGGCATATTTACTTAATCAAATATAAAGTGAAGCATTTGAGAAATTTGAAGAATTTTTCTAAATGATGTAGAGAACCAATTGAACAAAGAACTAAAGCATTACGATCCGATCGTAGTGGCAAAGATCTAAGTAATAAATTTGATTTATTAAAGATGGATTATGACCTAGTGTCACTACCCATAACATCAAACTAATATGAGTCAGTTTGAGTTAAACTCAATTTTGGGAATTTGCAATCCAAAACGGACAAGTAATTCTAAACGGATGGTCAACCATGAGATACCTCAAATAGAGAGTCTATTTAACATATGACATGGATCGGACTGGCATATGACAAGAGTCAAGTTGCCATGATAAAGCTGGTTTTTTATGTGCTAACATGTCAATCTAGACAAACTCCTAATACTCCACCATATGTATGTTTGAAACTCACAAAGCTATCTCTTAAGAAGATAGAGGTATTTCTAAGAGATAGAGTGGGAGTAGATGAGATCGTTACAAATATGTCTTATAGTTAATGAGTTACTTTGTGAAAGTAATAAAACTGTAATCTATAAAGATAGAATGGAAGTATTGCTTAGTGGGAGTTTAGCACACATGTTTTGTTGTTAAAATAATATTGCTTTGAGAAAGTAAAGGTATTTTCCTAAATCGACTTTGTAACATACGAGCCATAGCATTACAATCCGAAAATTGTTAGCTCAAAAGTAGATTTACTTAAGGCGAGGATCTCCTTAAAGTGAATAGAGCTTTAGAGTGCTTAAAAGCATAGATTAACATGAAGGTGTTGATCAAGATTAATTATGTTAGGAATTGCCACATTTCATTTGATGATGAATGGCAAATAAAAATTCGCTTTTCTAAAATGGGAATTTAGAGAAGGAAGTGTTTCGAACACAAAATCTTAGATAAAGATTTAAGAGTCCTAACATCTTATGCGTCGCTATCTTAAGTGATCACAAGATGGTCTTAAGCTAGCATTAAGGATTATACTTTTCGTTCATGTGATAATAGTGAATAGTTTTATTCACATGATTGAAGAATCATGATTATACATAAAGTTAAGTGGGAGCCTGAATCATTTTCCCATGTCTTATATGTTGATAACATATTACTTATTGAGAATGATGTACCAATACTCTCTTCTGTCAAGAATGATTGGGAGACTTGGAAAAGGATGCAAAGTATTCTAGATTTTGAATCTATGTGAGAGTATATTGGCAAAGAGTTGAGAGTCTTATGAGGATGAGATCTTTCGTATCTGTTTAACATCAACAAGGTTGAATGGGTTATTCATGTTGATAAAAGTGGAATTACTATGATGGAGTCATAGTGGTTCACTGAACCTATTAAGTTGTTGATCGCATGAAATCGACTACTAATGTTTCCGCCATTAGAACGATCATGTATGCCCACAGACGCACATGCTGTGATGAACCTTATGCCTAGGGCATGATAAGTCAATAACAAGATGATTCCGATGAAATGGCTTGTGAAAGCCTTAAAGAGCATTCTTGAGATTCTTGAGAAGAATTAAGGATTCATTTATATGTTTGGATGATAAACTAAGTAATGTGTTGAAGAGTTGCACAAACATTAGTTTCCAAACTCAAAGGGATTTGTTGAAATCCTAGGATATCTTATTGACTTAGGAGTAAGAAACTAAGAAAAGTGTTTTAGTTTGGCGCATTGCAAATTCTACAAAAGGAATCTAAGTAAACAGTGATTAAATGGTCAACGTGGGGATTAAGGGTGAATCCCTCTACAAATGACTTTAGCACAAGTTATGTGATAACAGTGGGAGCATATTTCAAGTTAAAGAGCCCAATTCTAGAAAGAAGACTAGACAAATACTTAGAAATGAATTCAAGTTATTAGAGATAACATTGAATAGAAGGAAATAGCAATTGAAAAAGTTAGAATATATGGATATAGGGTATATCCCTTTGTAACACCCCCATACTCCAAGTGCTTTACTAGGACCACTTAAGGCATGAAAGTGCTACCATCTCGGTTACCCGTGGCAATGATAATCATAAGACAATAAAGAAACGTACTTTAAAAGTAAACATAGTTTAAGTGATTACATGATCAAAACCAAAACTGATAAACTGAAATACAAGGTTCTCAGACGGTCTACTGCTAAAACTATTAAAGCTACAAAACACCGTCTGACACAGCGGAAGACTTCTAACTGCTACATCATGACTCATCCTAGCTATCCCCTACGCGTCATATCATACCTGCTCAATAACTACTCACCACCCCCGAATGGCTCACCACGGTTTTTAAAACATTAAACGAGGTTAGTACTAATCACACAATTTATATAACCAACACTACACTAAACAACACATCTCAAACAGTCACACACAATTACCCACTCCAAACAATCTCCGTCACCGACTGTCCACTGGACCAGCCTTGCCAGTGGGGGACCGCAGTCGTACCCACCAAATCCCCGCTCATCATACAGAGCGATAACCCTGTCCCATTAATGTGCACATCCCCTTCCGTGGCGGGTTCCACGAAGGGCGAAACTAGGGCGTGAAGCCACTCCCGCAAGTGACTCCACTCAGCCGAGAACGCATCTCGAGAACTAGAGACAAACAATCAGCAATCAAAATACAACATCAATAACCGTCTGAATCAATCAACAATCACTAATTACAGCACAATCACCACACATTATGTAATTAATACTGAGTAGGGAAACCCTACCTGGAATGCAACACAAACATCAGACGATCTAGCAGCTGTCTTAAAACCTTTCCTCTACGAACCCTTCTCCTATACACATAATTATACAATCACTACCACATCAACATAAACATAGAAAACCCCCAATCCCAAAATTAGGGTTTAATGAAACTTAATTAAATATAACAAATTCGGTACGTAGATCTTACCCTCGACGCAAGGATAAAAAAGATATAAAGAACGACAGGATCCGACACTTCTAGCTCCGGGATTTGCTAATAATGCGGCGAGAATGATTCAACGTAACTTCTAATCTTCTCTTGAAGGGTTTTAGATTGTAAAAGTGTTTTGAGAAAAGTGACGAAAGCCTTATATATCATTCCCGCATTATTAATAAAACCCGTCAAAACATTACCCGTAAACCGGGCTACTCGATCGAGTAGCTGAGGTACTCGATCGAGTTCCCCCTTACCCGATCGAGTATCAAGGTTACTCGATCGAGTACCCAACAGGTCAGAAACTATTTTAAAAACGCAACACACCCTTACTCAACAGAGTAAGGCCTACTCGGTAGAGTACCCAGAGGCTCATAAAACCGTAGTATTACAGTCTTCCCTCCTTAAAAAGAACTTCGTCCCCGAAGTTCAACCCATATATAAAAAAAACCAACCAACATGACTAAGACACAACAACGCAACTAAGACTCAAAACAAAACCTCACCCTATAACTCATGAACTCTTAACACCAACTCCACCAACTATTCCTACCTCCACACATCGCTCACGATGTCGTATCAACTACATCATAAACTCTCCCGACACTAATTCCATACACTACCAACTACCATCCCCTAACGCTGCTAGCTCCATAATATACCATCCACTACCAGAACCAACATCAAGACACTCATAGACATCAAACGGAATGTTATATTCTACCACCCTTAAAAGGAACTTCGTCCTCGAAGTTTACTCACACTCCTAAACATCACGCTACTACAAGCACGGTCATGACCTTTTAACAACATCAACCATAAAATATACAACTTCATTCTTTATGCTACACCAACACTCTACTGTGAATATACTACAATATGCACAACTATCAAAATCTCTTTTATCGCATCCTACTCCTCTTAAGATAAATGTTACGTCCTCGTAACTCACTAATACTATATCCTTAGTTATATCTTCTCATTATTCTCATCACCATCACATGTCATAGATAACCACCTATACTCTAAGCACTCGCCATGCATGTATCCAAGGCTCTCTTACTTAAACAATTCTCATACTTCAATTCACTCGTCACACCCCTAACCTGTACCTCAAAATCTTTAGCTTAACCCAAAACTTCAACTTTTCCACATTACCGCAATACGACATACCTCTCTATATAAACTATATAAAACTCCCATCGTCAAAGGCAGAACTCACGATCCACACTTGTTACGTACACTCACACTAGCTCCTCAAGTTCTTTTCTTTCATTACCACAACACTCATACATAACTTAACATGACACCAAATCCCAATACCCTACACTCACTATCTCAACAAAAGATTATGAACCACCTGCCGCTTTCAGATCATTACAACACATGTTCCACGAATCACTTGCCATGACTATGACTACCGATGCCTCATCTTAAAACAAGATCAAAATTACTGTAACAACTTCTCACAACTATGTCCCATCAACAGAATGTCATTATACCATGACAACATCGAAAACATATACAACTCTCTTTCATATCATACTCTACCCTCATTCCAAAACTTAACTGGTAAGAAACATCAATAAACAAAACAACTGTCTATCTGTACAAACTGAAACTCACAGTAACCCACATCAGACAAAACAACAATTTATGTGTAACTGGTATGTACTTTCGAAACTCGAATCATAAACATCCCGCCTACTCCTCCACAACCGGTGACGGCATCGCAACACCTCCACCAATGTACCACACCGAGCATTTAAAATACCCGCATCACAACACTAAATACCGTGCCCGGATCACCACCCGAGGCACCACAACCATATCGATAGTCATCACAACTTACACTATCCCATAAGCACTGACTCAACATAACTTCTCGGACAAGAAAAACTTACTCAAATCCACTTTACTAAATCACAAAGCAACATATTATATGAATTAAACAGATAATAACCTCATGAACATCATCCCCTTACCACATCACGGAATAACATATATCATGAATACATACAAGTATAACCAGTCATGCCAGATCAATCAAATTATTACTTTTTGAATATCATTCAATTAAATTACCGTGTCCAACATATATCACAGTGTGGGAAATAATCTGTATACTTCCCTTTAACATGAAGGATTATAACGATATAAAAAGATGATCTATGGTCATAAAATAAAATACATAAGCATAAGTAAAAAGATTTAGAATTAACCTCGGGTCCTTGCAAAATTGGCCTAAGAACAATATCAAAATTGATATTCGCCTATTAGTTGCACCCAAGACGATCTAAGATATACCCTTTGATTATGCTAGAAATCAATCTAAAATTTTCTGTAAAATTTTATTGTCTTTGTGTTTTTTTGTGATGAGAAAGAGGAGGCTAGGTCAGAAAAAGAATTCAGTTAGAAATAATTCTCCACCTTTCTTTTTATATAGACCGAAATCCGAAATCAATTAGGAAAGATTTATATCTCCTAATTTCGGCCAACACTGACCGAAATAAGGAATAAAATTTCCTTATTTTTGGTCTTTCCAAAAATATATAAAGTGTGTTAAATTGTCATCTAGTGAGGATCGAACCCATGACCTCTTGGCTTGTGTACCCTCACTATTACCACTATGACACATTCAACTTGTTGATATTAAATACAACTGATTATATTTAATTAAGAATTAACTGATTAATTCTTTCAAACTAACCTTATATATATTTAATTAAATATAACTTATTATATTTAATTTACTTAATTGATGATTAATTGTCTTAACTTAATATTATTTAATTTTCATTAAATAATTATCTCATCAACACATTGACTAACTTTTTAGTCATTTTGGGCATCAATGTAATTATATTTCTATAACCACATTTCTCAAATACGTCCTATAGGTGTGACCTTTAGGGACCAGTTGATCACCGCCATCTGTATGATAATAACGTCAAACTTTCTAGCAAGCCAACCGTTATTAGGTAAACGTTAATCAACTGATTAAATATACGAAGTATACCCTTTTGAACCTGTAAGAGATTTACAAATGTTATCACACTAATTTGTGGAGGACACCAGCTCCAACACACAGAACATTCAGATAACAGTTTTATAACTATCACACCATACCACGTCCCGTGAGATCAGAACCTCGCACAAACATTTATACACATCATAGACCCGTAATCACATCGACCTAGTCAGTCCTGATGACGTAAGTTACCACTCGATAAAGGTTACCTGTCGCCCGAGCTTAAATCATATGCCCCTCATAACATATTCTCCCATTCGCATAACCATCACCTCATGCCAAGTATAACCATACCATTACTATTCAACTATTAGCACCCGCCTCATCTGACCACATCTTATACTTCCTTACAACCATACATATCAATTCGGCCTCTACAAAATCAACCTCATTAGAATTGCTTCCTTTCTAATATACCATCACCCTTAACCACTAGTCACAAACCATAACACTACCACTGTCCGGGCATCAAACCTCTTACACTCATCTCTAAACATCACGATTTCTTTCCTATCTGTGGTTAACATCCCAAATAACGAACATCAAATCCATCAACAACATTACCTCAACATTCTTCCCAATACTATCCTTAATTGTATAGTCACCCGACTCACCACCAAAATCTCATATCATGCAGATATTCTACCAACTTCTTACTCCCTTAATTCCTCGAAACTCATGATTAATCATGTTGTCCTGAAACTTCTGTATAACCATTAATTTACTTACTCTTGATAGTATCATACATCTCGACGATTCCTTACTTTTATGTCACATAACTCCGGTCAACATTTTCCTAGTTTTACTCCCGTCATTCTTTTCTTTTACACTTGACAAAATCAATTAACTATTCAACTCCTTATCACTTCTACATAACTCTTTAGTGTTCCGGTTACTTTCCCATTGCTCCAAGACTCACATCTCACTATTTTATATCGATATCATCTCACTCTTTCTTACCATGGATCTTCTCTTATAATGCTATCACTCACACTTGCCACTAATCTATCCATAAAATCAACGTTTAATGTTCAACAATTGCATCTCCCTTTTTACATCTCTAGAAATCAAAATTCCTTTTATACCGCTAATTGTCCAAGGAAATCCCACATTAGTTTCACCTCTTAATATACCAAATCTCCCAAACTCACTCACTGTCTACAAATCCACCTCGCGACATGTCTCCACAAAGTTCACTATATACCACTCTTCTCAACCCCTTTAAAACGAACTTTCACTATGTATTTCTTAACCCACACGACTCCTAACCATCTCCCTCCATAATTCTTTACACATCTCAAGTTGCCACTATCCACATCCTTACTCTCAATCCTTTCATTCTCACGTTCCTTAGACTCATATCATCCCTTGCCCATATTCACTTACTTTTACGTTACTCAATGCACAATCATATCACTCATCTCATCTCATCTCAGAAAACATGCTCTATGTCTCAATTAAGCCATAACGATCTTCCTTTTCTTTTTACACTATCTATCGCAACCACATATAACTCATGTCCTCCCACCGAATTCATACGCACCACAGGTGCCACTCACTACACCACAATATTGGATAACTTACGTGTCAAGACCAACATACATGTAAAACAATGCATAAAGAAGCAAAATAACACCTTTGAATTAAACATAATATGCAACGAAATCAAAAGATAGGCATATGACCCAAAACAGGGGTCACTAGATCGAGTACAGGCCACTCGATCGAGTAAGGGACTTACTCGATCGAGTAGGTGAAGAACAGAAGCACGTAAAACAAATCACCAGGGCTACTCGATCGAGTAACTAACGTACTCGATCGAGTGCCGCCTACTCGATCGAGTACCAAGGCTACTCGATCGAGTACCTACGCATTTCTCAACACTGTCCAGTTTTCGTAAAACAGCCATAACTCACTCATTTCTTGGTCGTTTTGGGCGTGTGAGCTATCGTTAGAATCGTAAAGGAACAAGCTATCACCTCCAATTAGAATCACATTAAAATCATATATAAATCTCAAGTTAAAACAGTTTAAAGACAACCTCTCTATAATAAAAAAACATAACTACTTGATTTTACTTCCAAACAACTTAAACGACAACAAGGTAAACAAAAACAACCCAATACTCATGAAACCAGTAGCCCCAGTCACATGTTAGTATTTTCGAAAGCAAAGCAACAACATTCATCATGCACTACCCACATGCTTTTATTCTATAGCTTTTCGTAAGACAAAGCATACTCATACATTACAAATCCTATTTCCATGTTACTAATACAACAATATTACAAATACACTTTGTCACCTAAACATATTCATAATCACAAAATTCGTATTCTCATGCTATTGCCACTCCATCTTTTCCAATCAATTCATCCATTTCAACCACATTCTTCATACAACATGTACATATGAACAATAGTAGGCATGTATATGAAATCATTATATAAAATTACACAAACAAAATTATGTATAATCATATCACATATGAACTACTCCCTTTTTCCACCACATTACTCATCATTCTCATACACTTTTCTAACAATTCCAACTAACATTGTAAATCAACTATCATGCAACATGCTTTCAATCAACAACATACGAAATCACGTCATCACCATCTTTTCTACACATTCCCCATTCTCCACATACATACATCCACTGATTCATGCCACACATCACTATATAGATACACAATTCACAAGATAAAAACATAGCGATCCCGACTCATATCCCATGGTGACCGGTTCAAAATTGTAGGGCGAGTTCGCGACTTTAGGACGTCTCCCAAGTCTTTGCATTAGCTCCTACAACTTCTACCCCGGGTTCATTTTAATTAGACTCCCTAAGTTCATTAGATTCATTGGTTACAGGTTTCAGGATCGTCTCTCTGATACCATTTTGTAACACCCCCATACTCCAAGTGCTTTACTAAGACCACTTAAGGCATGGAAGTGCTACCATCTCAGTTACCCGAGGCAATGATAATCATAAGACAATAAGGAAACGTACTTTAAAAGTAAACATAGTTTAAGTGATTACATGATCAAAACCAAAACTGATAAACTGAAATACAAGGTTCTCAAACGGTCTACTGCTAAAACTATCAAAGCTACAAAACACCGTCTGACACAGCGGAAGACTTCTAACTGCTACATGATGACTCATCCTAGCTATCCCATACGCGTCATATCATACCTGCTCAATAACTGCTCACCACCCCCGAATGGCTCACCACGGTTTTTAAAACATTAAACGAGGTTAGTACTAATCACACAATTTATATAACCAACACTATACTAAACAACACAGCTCAAACAGTCACACACAATTACCCTCTCCAAACAATCTCCGTCACCGACTGTCCACTAGACCAGCCCTGCCAGTGGGAGACCGCAGCCGTACCCACCAAATCCCCGCCCATCATACCGAACAATAACCCTGTCCCATTAATGTGCACATCCTCTTCCGTGGCGGGTTCCATGAAGGGCGAAACTAGGGCGTGAAGCCACTCCCGCAAGTGACTCCACTCAGCCGAGAACGCATCTCGAGAACCAGAGACAAACAATCAGCAATCACAATACAACATCAATAACCGTCTGAATTAATCAACAGTCACTAACTACAGCACAATCACCACACATTATGTAATTAATACTGTGTAGGGAAACCCTACCTGGAATGCAACACAAACATCAGACGATCTAGCAGCTGTCTCAAAACCTTTCCTCTACGAACCTTTCTCCTATACACATAATCTTACAATCACTACCACATCAACATAAACATAGAAAACCCCCAATCCCAAAATTAGGGTTTAACGAAACTTAATTAAATATAACAAATTCGGTACGTAGATCTTACCCTCGAAGCAAGGATCACAAAGATATAAAGAATGACATGATCCGACACTTCTAGCTCCGGGATTTGCTAATAATGCGGCGAGAATGATTCAACGTAACTTTTAATATTCTCTTGAAGGTTTTTAGATTGTAAAAGTGTTTTGAGAAAAGTGACGAAAGCCTTATATATCATTCCCGCATTATTAATAAAACTCGTCAAAACATTACCCGTAAACCGGGCTACTCGATCGAGTAGCTGAGGTACTCGATCAAGTTCCCCCTTACTCGATCGAGTATCAAGGTTACTCAATCGAGTACCCAACAGGTCAGAAGCTATTTTAAAAACGCAACACACCCTTACTCGACAGAGTAAGGCCTACTCGATAGAGTACCCAGAGGCTCATAAAACCGTAGTATTACACCCTTTTCCAAGCTTTTATTGCATTTTAACTAGCGTTATTAATACACTAAAGATTATAGGATATGAAGTAGTAATAGTGTATTGCCTATTCATATGTAATAATCGCATTTATCGTATGAGTTTCATTAAACTCACCCGTTACCTTGTCGTATCCGAATGGGTTGTAGAGACAAATTGAACCCCATTAAACTGAACTGGATTGACATGGTATTCGCCCCTAGTTACTTATATGAGGTGACGTCTCGAAGTGACTAGAGTGTGATGCGATTGATGGCAAGTTTAAGTGTCATAGAGTCATATAGGATGACTAGTCGATCACATAGGCAAACTGTATGGGACACTCTGTCGGGCAGTGACCGCTTATAGAGTTTTGGTAATTCATAAAGCCTGGTCGTGACAAGAGCTACTATAGTATTCTTATGAGTCAATTCTTTTGACTAGAGACTATTCGCCCAAGTTGGCACAACTTCTGATTAGCTTTGATTTATACTCTACGATTTCATAAATGAGGTCAAACTGGGTATATTTTGGGTTATGATGAACTGTGGCTGAACAAAAGGAATAGTGCAATAGGAATTGTCCACCCCTTGTCAGGGTTATTTGAAATCTCAAGGCCACTCGAGGAGTAGTTACCTGGAAATGCGTGGCCACGCTCGGAAGGTATCTATGGTAGATAATTTCGGTCAGACAGTTACTCTCCAGATCGAGAAAACCACTCAAGATATGATCAAGTGTAAGTACGACCTGCAAGACACCTTGCATTGAGTAGGAGATTGTAATAGGACAAGAGAATTGGTGACGCACACTTGTCTTGGACAAGTGGGAGATTGTTGGAAAATGTGTCCTCAACAATAGTGCGATTACATGATTTAATATCATAATTAAATCTCATATAAAGAATACGTAAGGGATGATTCTTTTATATAGTCAACTGATCAACATTAATCGGTAACGATTGGCTTGCTAGAGTTTGACGTTACTGTCGTGGGACGGTAGTGGTCAGTTGATCCCTTAAGGTCACACCTAAAGGATGATGCTCTTATCTGTAAAGTTGATTAATTGTATGACGATACAAGTTGATCAATTCCTTAAAATTGAACAATTCAGTTTGTGAGAGAGAATATTGATATCTTATTGTAATGGGATTATATAAGATTTATTTTTGTAATAAAAATGCTTTATTACTAAAATTACTTATTGTTTGAGAAACAATAGAGATAAGAATGAATGGTTAATTATAATTACAAGATGTTGTGATTTATAATTTTATGACCTATTTTATGTGATCAAGTATTATCACTAGTCAATTTGTTGCATGTAATTTAATTAATTTGTAAAATGATATTTATGTGATGAATATGCATTAAATTAATTAATAACATGTAAAAGACTACATGTGACATATTGTGTGACAAATAACAAATTGACAAAAT
The DNA here is from genome assembly GCF_048544455.1 of Silene latifolia. Classification (NCBI taxonomy): domain Eukaryota; kingdom Viridiplantae; phylum Streptophyta; class Magnoliopsida; order Caryophyllales; family Caryophyllaceae; genus Silene; species Silene latifolia. The sequence goes on along the minus strand of NC_133538.1, from coordinate 418,598,680 downwards.
AAAATGGTAGTCCATTTTATAAGGAGAAACCGGTTTTGGGTAGTATCAAATGGCTTTTGTTTGTTTGCATTTGTTCATAGTGTATAGAATATGTAATGAGTACTCTAGCCTAGTCTTACACCTATGGTTTTAGAGAAGAACAAAAGCTAAAAGTGAAAGACCATATATTGGCTCTCCTCCCTCCCAAAACCGTGACACCCTCCTCCACTTTAGAGAATTATTTTTCTCTACTTATTCTCTTTATGCTTTTCCATTAATATGACATGCAAAGTTTTCCTCTCTCGCGTATTCATCTTCTTCTTTATCAAAACATGAGATTTTTGATTCAAATTGTTCATAAAAGATTATTAATATTATTAGTGTAATATATGAGTATTAGTAATCAATTTTAAGGTAAACTACTAAACAAATATCTCGTAAATATTATTTAGTAGAGATAAGGGATAATCTTGGGTGCAATCGAATGGAGTGGCTTATATACTTGAAATATTTGGAGGATCATCCTATTACTCATCATAGCTCAAGAACAAGTGAAGGTAGGAGACCTTACTTGTGCCCATAAATCCGAAATTTACAATGTAAGGGACATTGTTTTATTATAAATCTTTTATTTTGTTATGCATGCACTAGATCTAAAGAACAAATAATTAAAATGTTAATTAGTTCACTATTAGAGGAGTCTAATAAGAGGTAAATAAAACTAACACTCTAAGGCCCCGTACCGTGGGTCCTAAGGAGTTGGAAGAGTTAAAGAAATAGTTGAATGAGTTGGTGGACAAGGGGTACATTAGACCTAATGTATCGCCTTGAGGTGCACCAGTCTTGTTTTTGAAGAAGACGGACGGGCGTTTGAGGCTGTGTATCAACTACAGAGAGTTGAATCGTGTTACACTGAAGAATATGTATCCTTTACCGAGGAGAGATGATCATTTTGAACTGTTGAATGGAGCTGGTGTCTTTTCGAAGATTGATCTAAGGTCAGGGTACCATCAGGTGAGGATTCGGGATGAAGACATACCAAAGACAGTATTTCGGTCGCGATATGGTCAGTATGAGTATGTGATGCCATTTGGGTTGACTAATGCGCCAGCAGTGTTTATGCATCTGATGAACCGAGTTTTTAACCAGTACTTGGATCAGTTTGTGGTGGTATTTATAGATGACATATTAGTCTATTCCAAGACTAAGGAGGAGCACGAGGAGCACTTACGATTGGCGTTGCAAACTCTACGTGACAACCAATTTTATGCAAAGTTATCTAAGCGTGAGTTCTGGTTAGAGAAAATGGCTTTTCTGGACTATATGATTTCTAAAGAGGGTGTAGTTGTTGATCTTAGAAAGATTGAGGTGGTGTCTAAGTGGGAGGTGCCGAAGAACGTGGTCGGGACGAGAAGTTTCTTGGGTTTGGCAGGATATTATCGACGGTTCGTGAAAGACTTTTCAAAGATTGCCAGACCTATGACAACTTTGATGAGAAAAGAGAAAAGGTTTTGTTAGGATGAATGTTCTGAGACGGCGTTCCAAACGTTAAAGGAGCGTTTGACCACAGCTCTAGTCTTGGCTTTACCTGAAGGGAGTGATAATTTCGAGGTGTATACAGATGCTTCGAAGAATGGGTTGGGTTGTGCGTTGATGCAGAACGGGAAAGTCATTGCCTATGCTTCTAGGCAACTGAAGTATTTTGAGGAGAACTATCCGACGCATGATCTTGAGTTGGGTATATTTGTTTTTGCTCTAAAGATTTGGAGACACTATCTATATAGGGCGACCTTTAAGGTGTTTTCTGATCACAAAAGTTTAATGTACATCTTTACTCAGAAGGAGTTGAATATGCAACAAAGACGGTGGATGGAGCTCATTGGAGACTATGACTAGGATGTTATCTACCATGAAGGGAAAGCGAATGTTGTAGCCGATGCGTTGAGTAGGAAGAGTGTGCATTCTCAATGCACAGTTATGTCACTGATGAGGTTAAAAGATGAAGTTACCAAGATGGGGATACATGTTATCCAGAAGGGGGATTCTAGGGGAGATTTGACAGTTGAACCAGATCTTTATGATGATATTCGTAGGAAACAAGCTCTTGATCTTAAGTTTCAGGAGTGGAGGACTGGAGTAGAGAAGGGGACAGTGTCTCGGTTCTCTATTCATTCTAATGGGAGTATTCGGTTTGATGGGAGACGGTGTGTACCTAAGGATGAGGAGCTGAAAAAGATGATCATGACAAAGGCTCATTGCACTCTATATTCAGTGCATCCAGGTGGTGACAAGCTTTATATGGATCTTTAGCAGACGTTTTGGTGGCCTGGGATGAAGAGGGAGACAGCTGAGTTTGTGGCTCGATGTTTGACTTGCTAGAGAGTCAAAGGGGAGCAGCGAAGACCGCAAGGTAAGATTCAGTATCTAGAGGTACCTGAGTGGAAGTGGGAATCTATCTCATGGATTTCTTTGTGGGATTACCAAGGACACAGTAAGGTAATAACATGATTTGGGTGATCGTTGATCGTTTGACCAAGTCAGCTCATTTTATTCCCATGAACGATACGTGGAGTAAGGTGCAGTTGGCAAATGGCTACAAGTAGAATGTAGTGAGGCTACATGGGGTACCGAAGGACATTGTGTCCGATCGAGATGCGAGATTCATTTCTTTGTTTTGGCAAGAGTTGAAGGAATTGATGGGGAGAACATTGAAGATGAGTACTGCATTTCATCCTGCGACAGATGGGCAGACGAAGCAAACTATAAAGACTTTGGAGGACATGTTAAGGGCTTGTGTGATGGAATTTGGTGGTAGCTGGGAAGATAGATTGGATTTGATTGAGTTTTCTTACAACAATAGCTACCATTTGAGTATTGGGATGGCTCCGTTTGAGACGTTGTATGGGAGGAGGTGAAGGAGTCCGATTTGATGGAATGATAGCGCAGAGGTAGTGGTTTTAGGACCATAGATGGTCCAAGATATGGTTGAACAAGTGAAGTTGATTCGACAAAAGATGAAGGCGGCCCAGGATCGTTAAAAGAGTTATGCGGATTTGCATCGTCGGGAAATTGAGTTCCAGGTTGGGGATAAGGTTCTTTTGAAAGTGTCACCTATCCGTGGGGTGATGCAATTTGGGAAGAAAGGGAAGCTAAGTCAGAAGTTCATTGGCCCTTATGAGATTTTGGATCGTGTGGGAGAGGTTGCTTATCAGTTAGCCTTGCCACCAGCTTTGGATCGTGTACACAATGTGTTTCATGTGTCTCAACTACGGAGGTATGTGAGTGACCCTTCTCATGTGCTAGAGGTTGAGAACATTGAGTTGGATGAATCTTTGTCTTATCTTGAAGTGCTAAAAGAGATTCTAGATCACAAGGTTCGCAAGACTAGAACTAGGGAGACTGTGTTGCTAAAGATTTTGTGGTCCAATCACAACGTTGAGGAGGCAACTTAGGAGGCCGAAGAAGCTATGATGGAGCTCTATCCGTCTCTTTTTGATTAGGTATGTGTGGTTACGGGGACGTAACCATGTTTCTTTAAGGTGGGGTAGGAGATAATCGAATGAGCTTTTGGTGCTATTTTTGGTCAATTTTGGTAAAGTTTAGTATATGTTTTATGTTTTTATGTTGTTTTTTAAGTTTTGTTTTGAGTTATAGTTGTGTCGTTGTGTTATAGTTGACTATAGTGAGTTTGTTTTTCAATATAGGTTTGAACTTCCGGGACGAAATTCATTTTTAAGGAGGGAAGACTGTAATACCTTAGATATTTGAGCTGTTGGGTACTCTATCGAGTAGGACTTGCTCTGTCGAGTAAGTCTTTGACACATTCTGGAGTGCGTTCTTCTTTGTAGTTACTCGATCGAGTAGGGGCAACTCGATCGAGTAGGCGATACTCGATCGAGTACGTTAGTTACTCGATCGAGTAAATCAGGTTTTAAAGTTTTTCGGCCGGATTTGATAGTAAACGCGGAGAGCTATATAAAGTTCTTTCGAAAGTTTCCTTTTACTTTTTACTTTTATTTTCTAAACCCTTCACAAAAGAAAACAACGACGTTCAATTCTCTTCGCTCTTTGCTATCAAATCAATGCTAGGGTTGTCGGATTTCTGAGATAGTCATACCTTCGTGATCGTCAGCGTGTGGGTAAGATTTCTATTTTGTTTTTATGGTAAATAGTTAATGATGGTTAAACCCTAATTGGGTGATTTGGGGGTTTTGGGAGTATTATGTGGTAGATTTGTAATTATGTGATTATTGTTTATAAGAGGTGATTTCGTAAAGGAAGGTATTTGATCTGCTGCGTTGATTGTTGGTGATTCTATCTCAGGTAGGGTTTCCCTACTCAGTTGACTGCGTAAATAAGTATAAAATGGCATGATTGTTTGATTGGCATGATTATTGTTATCATTAATTGGAATTGGCATGTTTTCATTGGTTTTGTGGTTTTGGTTGTAATTGTCTGTGGTCCGCGAGGTGCGCCCTTGGCGGAGTGGAGTCGCTTGCGGGAGTGGCTTCACGCCCTTGATTTGCCCCTTGTGGTTCCCGTCACAAGGGGGATATGCACATTAATGGACATAGGTTATTCGCTCTATGGAGTTGAGCGGGTCTTAGGTGGTACGGCTGCTATCCCCACTGGCGGAGTGGAATATCTACTGCGATGGGTATTCTGGCAGGGCTACACACTTTAGTGTGTAGTCAGGTGATTGGCGATGAGATGGAGTTGGAGGAATGTGTTTGTATAATTGAATGTGTTGTTTGCTTATCTTGTTTATTCAGTAACTGACCCCGTTTAAATGTTTTGAAAACTATGGTGATCCATTCGGAGATGGTGAGCAGTTAATTACCAGGTAATTCTTTGTAGTATGAGCGAGATCTAGCTGTGGAAGGAGTCATCACTTGTCAGAGTCTTTAGTCTTCCGCTGTGTTGTTATGACGGTTTTGTTTTAGTTTGATTTCAGTTTTGAGACAGTTGTATTTTATATTTCAGTTTTGACTTGTAATGTACGCACATTAAACTTTACAACTTAAAGTACGTTTCTTTATGGTCTCCTTTGTTTACTATACCTAGTGTAACCGAGATGGTAGCGTCTCCATGTGCTAGGGTGGTCTTGGTAAGGCACCTTAGTGTATGGGGGTATTACAAAGAGAAATTTGTAAGGTTAGGAAAGATGCAAGTGGTGCTGATCCTTTAACCAATGCCTTGTTGCAGGCTAAACATGATAGTTATGTCATCTCGATGGGATTGGGGTGTATACCACAATTGTTGTAGATTATATGATATGTAATAGTTAGATCAATTCATACATATATGATAATCGCATTTATCGCTTGAGTTTTTTCAAAACTCAGATATTCAGTATTTACTGCATTTTATTTTAATACCTTCTTGATCCGAATAGACTGTTAAGACAACATTGAACCTTATTCAAGTGAACAGGATTGAGATTGTATTTTGTCCTAGTCGCTTAATTAGGTGACGTCTCGCGGTCACTAGATTGTAAGTCGATTGATGACGGGTTCGACGTCCATAGGGTCATGGAGATGACTAGTCGATTACACAGGCAGACTTTGGTGACACTCTGGTGGGCAGTGACCACTTATAGAGTCCCTAAATCAATTGTTGATGCCTCCTCATGGCAGGGACTTCTATATTATTCCTATGAGTCGATTTTTTTTACTAGTGACTATTTGTCTGAGTTAGTGCAATTTCCGATTGGCTTTAGTTGTTGTCCAAGGTCGCGCCGTAAAAGGAGGCCGAAGGGTATCTTCTGGGTCATGGTGATCAGTATTGAACAAAGAAAATAGGTCAACATGAGTTGTCCACTCATGTCAGGGTTTTAAATGTCTTTTGGCTACTCGAGGAGCAGTGACTGGAAATGCGTGACCATGCTCGGAAGAGATCTATGGTAGATTTTTCGGTCATTCAGTTACTCTCCTGATCAAGGAAACCACTCATGATATGATCAAGTGCAAGTGTGACTTGAAAGACACCTTGCATTGAGTGGGAGATATAAAACGTACAAGAGAGTTGGTAGCGCACAACTTGTATCGGACAAGTGTGAGATTGTTGGAGTAGTTGTCCTCCACAATAGTGCGTCTACATAATAAATCTCATTAAAAGATTAAACCTGGGATATTTTATGATGATACTAGTCAGCTGATCAATGCATATCGGTAGCAATTGGCCAACTAGGGTTTGACGTTACTGTCGTATGACGGCGGTGTTCAGCTGATCCCTGTTGGTCACACCTATAGGAATGAACTCCAACATAAAGGGAATTATTTTTATATGATATAGTTTAATTAGTCCCTTGATTTATTGACTAAAATTTAGTCAATTGAGTTTTAATCGAGAGATTGAGTGTAGAACTCTTGGCCTTCAGAATTTGTTATTTAATTATACGATAATTGATTAATAAACTATTTAAGCGAGACGAGATTTAGTAATAATTGTTAACTCAATAAAATTGTACTAATTGACTAATTTGATTAGTGTTACTACATGTTAAATAAATATAAGTGTACATGTGTATATAAGGAGTGTTATTAGACAAAATAATTGGGAAACACTTAAGCATATAAGATGATTATGTGGGTGATTTATATATATTTGTTAGAAAAATATTAAAATCAAAATGGACCCATAAATGGTTATGGGTGTCGTGTAAAAGGGAATAAAGGAGAAAAAAATGTACATAATCATTAGCTTTGTGCATGCTTTTTCTCTTACCCATGTTTTGTTCTTTTCAATTACCTTTTGTTCTTACCTAAACTTGTAATAATGATCTTACAAGCATGCAAATTAATTATTGCACTCCACCTTTCCGTCTCTCTCTTGTTGGCCGGCTATAAGGCCTAAAATATGCATTTGATGCAAATAATTTTTGGTCACTTGTGTTTTTGCATTATCTCTCAAAACACACATCTCTCTAAATTATTAGAAATCCTTACTAATAGTTAGTATTATAAAAATCTAATATTCTCATATTATTATTAAGAGTTAGTAATGGTTTTTTATTTATAAACAAGGATTAGTATTAGAAATGTCTAGTTAATATTTCTTATACTAGTTGGAGCAAGTTCTTGGGTGCAACCAAAGAAGACCTTCTACTTTGGAGGTTGGGTACTTGGAGGATCATCCAAAGCAATGTAGATATTCCATAAGATAACAAAAGTTGTTGTTCTTATTGCCTTAACCTCATTGTAAAGAAATTTCTACTCTTATTTATATTTATGCCTTTATATTTACATGCATGTCATCTAGATCCTTTAAACACTAAATTAATGTAATTTGGTAAACAAATTAGAGGAGTTTAATTAGGGGTCTTAGACTTTCATATCGGTAATGATTAGCCGACTAGGGTTAGACGTTACTGTCGTATGACGGCGATATTCAACTGATCCCTTACGGTCACACCTATAGTATGGAGCCCCAATGGAAAAACTAATTATTTATATAAGATACAATTTAATTAGTCTCTTACATTAATTGAGTTTTATTAGTCAAGTGAATTTTATATTTGATGACGAGTTTAGAATATTAATTAAATTTATTATTTAATTATATGATAACTGACTAATAAATTTTATATTATGTTATTATGATTAAATGAGATGGTATTTAGTAGTTAAAGGTTAACTTACTAAATATTTGAGGTATGTATGTATATATTGTGAGGCGGAGGTAATTAGCTAATAATATTTACATGGAGTTGTAAAATTAGCTAATTGGATTTTATAAGACACTTTTTATATTGATAAAATGGTCAAATGTCACATAAAAGTTAATTGTATATTAGTCAGTAATTTATATTATTTAAATGTTAAATAATTAAAGTAATATTTAATTATATGGGATAATTAAATATAAGACTTATAAGCATTTGCAGGACAAATATCAAAAGTCGAAATAAGACTAATAATACCAAACGGGATGGAAATGATGATGTCATTAGGATGACATCTTCTTAGCCTAGTCTTTGGTCATCACCACCAGGTTTTATTGCCCATTTGTAAAAATTTCCATGTCTATAAATACCTCACTATTTACATCATTTAGAGGCTATGTTTTATGAGTCAAAAAAAATCCCTCTTAGGTTCTTCATCAAACTTGATCAATAGTTGATCAAAGCAAACCACATAATATTGACAAATTATTAATTTTTTTTTTTGTGTGATAAAAGGTAAGATTTCATTAAAGCTCATAACAAACTATTACAAGTGTTAGCTACATCAACCATTTTAGTACATCACAATCATACTCTAAGGCAGATATTTTTACATTAGGCCTAAAGAGTTGATCCAAACCCTATCCTCCCTATTTAAGGCCATCTGACCTTGGCGAATTCTGATCTTCATCATATTGTAAATGGTATTCAGCACAATCTCAGGCCGTTGAAGGGATCCATCCAGTCTTGCTCTATTCCTTTCGTGCCATATGTTGTAGTACACTGCTGCATACGCACATACACATACTCCTTTATTTATCCAAGACCATTTCCTTCTTCCAATCTAAATAATGGCATTAGCAGAGGGGACTGGAATATGAATAAAAGAAGCCATACCTGCCACCAGTCCCTGACTGTATACACACTGATGGAATAAGTGTACCCCAGTTTCAGAGGCAGTACCACACAGACAGCAAAGATCATCAAGACAGATGCCATGTCGAAACAGTTTGTCCTTGACATTTAAAGCATTCCTCATTATCAACCAAATTAGGAATCTATGCTTGGGTAAACACCGGCTATGCCATACTAACTTATACCACCCAATTGGCTGTTGTTTGGTTCTGATCCAATGGTATCCTTCATGGATTCTATATCCCTTAGGGTTGGCAGTCCATTGTCCCATACTGTAACTAGGCTGCATAAGGTCTTTAACTTTACATATAGTCTTCAAATTCCAACCCATATGAGTCTTAGGTTGGTAGGAAGCCCAATCAACACCTTTTATACAAATCTGGTTGACCCGTTTGACCCATAAACTATCTGGTTTGGTATAGATCCACCAAACCAGTTTACCAATAGCAGCAACATTCCAATCCAAACTGTATTTAACTCCTAAACCACCTTCTCTTTTTGGAGAACAAACCCATTCCCATTTGACCATATGAGCTCTAGAATAGTCACTTGATCCATCCCAAAGATAGTTCCTGCAATATGCATCAATCTTCCTAAGAACTCCATTTGGAATAAGGAAGATATTAGCCCAGTAACTATAAAGTCCAGTGAGCACAAAATTAACTAGGGAGAGCCTGCCACCATAAGATAATTTTCGAGTGCCAAAGCATCTGATCTTATCCAGTATGTTATCAGCCATAATTTGACATTCCTTCTTGCTCAGTTTGCTAGGATTAATAGGAATCCCCAAATATCTAAATGGCATAGCACCTTCAACACACCCAGAAACCTTCAATACTTCATCTTTGACCTGCCTAACTAGCCATTCCATTAAATAGATGTTGGATTTTGAGGAGTTCATGTGAAGGCCAGATGCAGCAGAAAAAGAAAGAAAGGATCTTAGGAGCACTGTGATAGAAAGCACATCCTCTCTACTGAATAAGAGAAGATGCTTTGGCACTCACCTTATTATCAATGTTAAGGCACAAATTATAATATACATCAAGTATTATTATTGTAATAATACTTAAATATTATCAAGGGTTAGTTATTTTAAATATCTAGTTAATATTTATAGTAATTTTGGGGTGAAGTCTTGGGTCCCATCTTAAGGAAGGCTTCTCTTTTAGAGTCTAGGAAGATCATCCAAGCTTGTAGAAATTCGATAAGACAACAATGGTTGTTGTTCTTATTTGCCTATATCAATGTGAGGAATTTCTTCTCTTATCTTTTATTTATTTTTGCATGCATGTTGTTTTAGGCTACATAATATTATGTTAATGAAATTAAATAAATAATTAGAGGAGTCAAATTAGGGGTCTAATACTAACATATACCTTGGTCAAACAAAGCATAAACCGGTGCTTAACATTGATACTAAAGAGAAGGACTCATGCCAAGAATGACTCTCGTTGCCATGGATAAGGTCGTCCACTATCCAAAGGTTCTGAGTAAGGAGTAAGAGAACCGATTGGGAACCTCTTTAATCGAACACCCAATCTCGCCCGTTTTCGCGGCCTATACTGATCGATTTTGGTTGCTATTGCAAAAGTTGATAAAATTGTTTAAATGCATGAATGCGCATCCATTAGTTTAACATAACATGTGAAGATTTGCTTTGTTTGTTGTTTATGCATATACCAAGAAATTGGTGTCGAAGTTGGATTTAGATTGATTTGCATGTGAAAACGGAAATTATAAAATGATAACATGTGTAAAAATGTGTGTGTTAAATCGACCTACGATACGTTCATGTTTGATCGTAGTCGAGGAAGTTTTGAAGGTACCGAAACAAAAGGCCTATGGTGTACGGAAGCCTATAGAGGCGCGAGTCTTACTGCACCATAATGGCCTCTAGTCAGATATGAGAAGAATAGTGAGGGCAAACTTTTTAGGCGCGAGGTGTTATGGACATAAGGGGTGCCTTCTGGGTTTTATAATGTCGTGAAAAGAGAAAAAATGTGTTTGAAATAAAAGAATAAATTGTGCATTTATACTTAGTCATCTCTTCACCATACTCGAATAAAATCGACATGTTATTTATGTTAACTAAGAGTGGTATTAGAATGTAGCTAAGACAAAGAGAATAAAATGAAAATAAAGGAAAAGTGATTTGATATGAACTTTTCTTTTTGGTTAAATATAAGTAATTGTATAAATGAGACGAGCTCAAAAGCAAAAACCAAGCCATTTACAAGCCAGATAGACATAAATTATAGATAGACATAAATTGTAGAACATAAACCGTGTTTCCATATCTAACTCCACTATTTTGCCACCGTGCTCCTACTTCTTATTCAACCTCTCTCCCTCCGATCCTTAATGCCCTCCTGATATCAATTGAAACCTCATCCTATTATTGGAGGCAGAATTTGATTCGATTTACGATTCTGAGATTTGTATCTTCAATGATCTTCTTAACTACCCTTTCCGGTATGTCAATGATATAGAATGCAGGAAACTACCCAGATTAATGGAAGAATTAGGAGTTTCGAGGTTCTATACACATTCAATCGAACATAGAAGAATTACAGAGAGATGAGAGTAATTGAAAGATTAAGATTGTATTGAGATTTTGTGTCAAAAATGTTGAATGAATTACAAATGAGGGAAATTAGCCTTTATATTACAATGTGACAGCTAATTTCCAACTAACCGACTTAAGCAAATGACAGCTCATTTCTAACAAACTGTAACCGCTTTTGGCGCCAAAATGCATTTTCTTGTTATTATGTTATTCTACATCATATCTCCTTCCTTCAAAAGAGACTTGTCCTCAAGTCTCAGTCAATGTTTGGACAATTTCAGGCCATTGTTGTTCTAAGGCCTCTGCAAATTCCCAGGTAGCATCATGCACAGGAAAACCCTCCCATTGGATCAAATATTGTACTGTAGCTTTGTTTTGTCTTTTAACAATCCGTCTCTCCAAAATAGCTGCTGGTCTAATGGGTTCTTCATTAGAACGACCTTGCATCCAATCAGGAATATGGGCTGCAGCAGGTAATATTCCCCTGAACCCCTTCAACTGAGAAACATGAAATACCCTGTGGATTTTAGCAGTATCAGGAAGGGCCAGTTTGTAAGCAACCTTACCAACAGTATCCAGCACCTGAAAAGGGCCATAGTATTTGGGTGAAATCTTTTCATTCCTCCTATGCTGGACTGAACCTTGCCTATAAGATTGCAGCTTAAGCCACACCCAATCTCCAATGCCAAACACTCTTTCAGTTCTCCCTTTATCAGCTTGTACCTTCATCCTATGCTGAGCTTTAGTTAATTGTTCCTTAAGCATGACCAGCATAGCCTCCCTGCGTTGCATAGTTCTGTCCACACTCTCCACAGAAGATTCTCCTGGCAAATAAGGGAGATGAATGGGAGGTGGCTGATTGTAAACTGCTTCATAAGGAGTTAAATGAGTAGCAGAGTGATAGGTAGTGTTATACCACCATTCAGCCAAGGGTAACCACATAGACCAATCCTTAGGTTTTTCACCACACATGCACCTCAAGTAAGATTCAATACACCTATTTACTACTTCTGTTTGACCATCAGTTTGGGGATGGTATGCAGAAGATAACAGCAACTCAGACCCTTGGAGCTGAAATAAAGCCTGCCAGAACTGACTTGTAAAAATGGCATCTCTATCACTCACTATGCTCCTAGGCCAACCATGTAATTTGAACACATTATCCAAATAAGCTTGAGCCACTTCAATTGCTGAAAAAGGATGAGCCAAAGCCATAAAATGTGCATACTTACTCAACCTGTCCACCACAACAAATATCACTTCCTTCCCTTGCGATTTTGGCAACCCAGTTATAAAATCCATGGAAATGTCCATCCAAACTTCTGATGGAATAGGTAATGGTTGCAAGAGGCCAGGATAAGCAGAATGGTCATATTTGTTAGCCTGACAAGTAACACATTGCCTAACATAGTGACTGATGTCCTTGGTTAAGCCTTTCCAGGTAAATAATGCCTTAATCCTCCTAGTGGTAGCATCTCTTCCTGAGTGACCACCTTGGGGTGAATTATGGAGCCATTCCATAATTTTATTCCTCAAATTCAGGTCAGGACCAATTACAATTTTCCCTTTCTTCTTTAGTAACCCATTTTGTAACTGATAAGCACTCTCCATGGAAGGATCAGTTTGCAATTGCTGCCTCAAATTGCTCAAGAAAGCATCAAGGTCATAACTTTCCTTGATTAAGGCTGTCATATCAGACTGAGCTTCTGATAATGCTATGCACAACAGCTCACTTCCTGGTAATCTAGATAATGCATCAGCTGCTAAGTTTTCTTTACCTGATCTGTACTGAATTTCATAGTCAAACCCCATGAGTTTGGACAACCAAAATTGTTGAAATGGTGTGGAAATTTTTTGTTGTAGAAGCCACTTCAAGCTTTTCTGATCAGTCTTAATAAGAAACTTCTGACCTGTAAGGTATTGCTCCCATTTCTGAACAGCAAAAACAATGGCTAACAGCTCTTTTTCATAGACAGATAGCTTCTGCCATTTTGGACTTAATGTCTTGCTTATATATGCCAAGGGGTGTCCTGCTTGCATTAATACAGCCCCAATACCAATGTTGGAGGCATCAGTTTCCACCACAAATGGCTCATTGAAGTTAGGTACTGCTAATACAGGAGCACTGCTAAGGGCATTTTTAAGCTCCTGAAATGCTTTAGTAGCTGTACTACTCCAAGAAAACTCTCCTTTTCTTAGGAGCTGAGTAAGTGGCTGACTAATAAGGGCATAATTTTTAACAAATTTTCTGTAATACCCTGCCAGCCCTAGAAAGCTTCTCAATTCCTTAACATTTCTTGGTTCAGGCCAATTTACCACTGCCAAAATTTTGTTGACATCAGTTTCAACCCCTTTTCCTGAAATAAAATGCCCAAGATACTCCACTTTATCAATAGCAAAAGAGCATTTGCTACTTTTAGCATATAAATTGTTTTCCCTCATTAATTCAAACACAGCAGAAAGGTGTTGCCAATGTTCAGCCAGAGAAGAGCTATAAACCAGTATGTCATCAAAAAAGACAAGCACACACTTCCTTAGCAGAGGCTTGAATACATTATTCATCCAATTTTGGAAAGCAGCAGGAGCATTTGTTAGGCCAAATGGCATAACTAGGAACTCATAGTGGCCCACATGAGTTTTAAATGCAGTCTTAAACACATCACCATCATGAACCCTTAACTGATGGTAACCAGCCCTAAGATCCAACTTGGTAAATACTTGAGAACCTGCCAGTTCATCAATGAGTTCATCCACAACAGGGATAGGAAATTTGTCTTTCACAGTTCTCTTGTTAAGCTCCCTGTAGTCCACACATAAACGCCAAGATCCATCTTTTTTTCCCACCAAAACCACTGGGGAAGCAAAAGGACTGCAGCTAGGCTGAATAATGCCCTGATCTAGCATTTCTTGCACTAATTTTTCAATGATATCCCTTTGTTTAAGAGGATATCTATAAGGCCTGATATTAACAGGTTGGGCATCAGGCATCAAAGGAATCCTATGATCATAAACTCCTCTACTAGGGGGTAAACTAGTAGGCTCTTCAAACACACCCTTGTATTGCTGTAACAATTGACTAAGCTCTTCAGGTTTCCCTTCACTTCCCAAGACTTGTTGAGAGCAACATAATATCTGAGAATTACCCTTTTCCTTGCTACTCAATTGCAAAAAACACAATTGTGTAGCAGTTTCCAACAACTTTGATGAGGGCTTAACTGTTTTGACCTTTTGAGGTGCCAACCCTCTCAACACATGCCTCCTGTTATTGAAGGTGAACTCCATTTTCAATTGTTTAAAATTCCAACTCACTGTACCCAAAGTACTTAACCACTGCACCCCAAGTACCATATCACATCCCCCAAGTGGAATAATCAACACATCAGTGACAAATGAAGTGTTTTGTAGTTGCCATGAAAATTGTTTGCTCATCAACTGACAAGGGAACTGACTCCCATCTGCAACTGTAACAGATTGTGGCTCCATACAGTCCAATTTACACCCCAATTTTACTGCCATTTCTTGATCAAGGAAGTTGTGTGTACTTCCAGAATCAATTAAAATGTGGACAGCTTTTTTGCCAACATAGCCTGTCACCCTCATGGTCTGAAATCCAGGACTGCCTGACAAAGCATTCATGGAAATGCAGGGAACATTATCCACCAAGTCATGGCCCAAATCAGACTCCTCTACCTCCTCAATCACGCCAAAATCCTCTTGATTATCCTCCTCCTCCCCCACTATTTCTATGGCAAACATTTGAGTGCCTTTAAATTTACAGTTATGGTTCTTGTTAAAGGGTTCATTACAGAAATAGCATTCTCCTTTCTTCTGCTTTTCTGCCCTTTCTGCTGCACTAATAAATCGAGTGGGTTTTGGACCATTATTTGAGAAAGAATGAGTATGACTAGAAGAGGGAGTGGGTAGCAGTCCTTTAGAAGAAGATTTGTTTGGGAAGGAAGGTTGAAATGGGATAGTTTTTGTGATTGAGGCAGAATTTTGTGTGAAATTTTTGGGTGTATATTTTGTGACAGACAAAGTCTCTTCTTGCAACCTAGCATATTCAACTACAGATGCAATACTTCCTGGTTTGAATGCTTTCACAAATGGTTTCAAAGAAGGTTTCAAACCACCAATAAAACTATCAAGAAAATACTGCTCAGGTAATAAAGGATTGCGTTGTAACATTAAACCTCTTAAATTCTCAAATGCATCCAAATAATCATCAATTGAACCTATTTGATGCAATTTATTAAACTCCTCAACCACATTGCCAGCAATTTCTTCTTTAAATCGTGCACACAAATCAATAATGAAATCATCCCAATCAACATGCTGCCTCATAACAATATAGCTATTAAACCAAGATTCTGCTCTACCCATCATATACATGCTAGCTAAATCAACACGTTGTTCATCAGGAATCTTACACAACTTGAAATATTTCAGGCATTTTTTCATCCAGATACGAGGGTTATTGCCATCAAAAGAAGGAAACTCAAGTTTGGGAGTAAATTTGAGGGAATTCCTGATACCTGATTGAGAGAAATCTCCATTTGTATACCCTCCTTCACCTGAAACAGGACCCTTCCCTGCCTCATTTGCTTTCAATAAAGCCATAATTTCTCCAAGAACCGAGTTTTCTTTGCTCCAATTTTTCCTCCAAAGTTGAAATTCGACCCTCCATTCTTTGCTTGTAATTGTCGCTTTCTTGTTGCAGTGCCAGTTTAGGTGTCCTCCAATTTGGGGAAGAACAAACCCAGAAATTGAATTGAAAGTTGCGCGGAAGCTAAATCAAAGGATCAAAAGAAGTCTGATACCAATGATATAGAATGCAGGAAACTACCCAGATTAATGGAAGAATTAGGAGTTTCGAGGTTCTATACACATTCAATCGAACATAGAAGAATTACAGAGAGATGAGAGTAATTGAAAGATTAAGATTGTATTGAGATTTTGTGTCAAAAATGTTGAATGAATTACAAATGAGGGAAATTAGCCTTTATATTACAATGTGACAGCTAATTTCCAACTAACCGACTTAAGCAAATGACAGCTCATTTCTAACAAACTGTAACCGCTTTTGGCGCCAAAATGCATTTTCTTGTTATTCTGTTATTCTACATCAGTCAAGAACATCATCAATCTGAGCTCTATTCCGCTAATTCCAAATATGGTAAATAGCATCCAAGGTCACCATAGTTTCGATGCCTCATCACAAATCCCTATCGTCTTGGGTAACTCATGATTATGTGTTTCTTCAGTAATTCCAAATATGGTAAACACATGATTATGTGTTTCTTCAGTAACTCCACAGAGGTAACAAGATGCCTCATCACAAATCCCTATCCTCTTGAGTTTAGACTTGGTATTAAGGGATTCTTGTATAACTAGCCAAGCTAAAACGAAATTTTGGGATGGTCTAGTTATTCCATATTATCCGAGCTCATCTTACTTTAGGGTGTTGTTCACGCAGCCATGAATAACACCCTGTTGTAGAGTACCCACTTGGCTGAAAGCACTAATGTCCATTGTTGTATTCTCACACTATCTCATCTTTGATAGTGCAAATCTTCCTTAAGGTCCAGCTAGACTTGGAGGAAGGCTTGTATTGCATCCAATCACGCCCCTTTATATAAATCTGATTGACTCGTTTTACCCATAGGCTGTCTTTACTCTCGATTACCCAATTTACAAGCTTGCCTACCATGGCCTTATTCCTTATGACCTGATTTTTAATCCCCAGACCCCCTTCCTCTTTTGGTCTACAAACTGTTGTCCAAGCCACCATAGAAGCTATGCTATATTCAGAACTACCCTCCCATAGGAAGTTCCTGCAGATAGCTTCTATTTGTTGAATTACCCCTTTTGGCAAAATGAAAATAGAGTCCCAATATAAACACAGGGTCATTAACACAGATTTTATTAAAACAAGTCTGCCACCATTTAATAAATTCCTGTTGCCAATTCCATGAATCATGTTACAAATCTTTGCAATGAGTATATCTCAATCCTTCCTTCTCAATCTTGTTGTTTGGATTCGCATTCCAAGGTATTTAAATGGCATGGTCCCATCCTTGAATCCAGAGATTTGTAGAATTTCATTCTTTAGGCTTTCTAGTACCCCATTAAAATAGGCATTTGACTTAGGTGCACTATCTTCAGTCTAGTAGACTTGGAGAAGATGGAGAAAGCTTTTAGAATGAGCATCATGGATGGGCCATCCCCTTTACTGAACATGAGCACATCATCTACAAACAAGAAATTTGTAAGCTTTAATTCTTTGCACAAATGGTGGAATTTGAATCCCTCTTGCTCAGTACGTAGCATACTTCATTGTTCTTATAAGATTTTCCATGGAAAGAGTAAACAATAGAGGAGAAAGGGGATCTCCTTGCCTTAAACCTCTCTCCTCCTGAAAGAAACCAAAGTTTTCACCATTTAAAGAAAGAGTAAATGAGGCTGTTGTTTTGCATTTGTCCATAAATTCCCACTCAACTATATCATATGCTTTTTCTAGATCAATTTTTAACATGCATCTGGCAGAGACAGTAGGCCTATTGTATAATCTGACCAGGTCATGGCATATAAGGACATTTTCAAGTATACTCCTTCCTTTAATGAATGTCCCTTGATTTTGCTATACAATAGAGAGTAGGACAAATCCCAATCCGGTGCAAAGTATCTTTGAAATTGCTTAATAAATCACATTGCAACATGCAATAGGCTTGAACTGGAGCATTGATTGTGGTCTCTCACATTTAGGGATAAATGTTAAATTGGTGTCATTAATCTGTTTCAAGAGTTTCCTGGATTTGAAGAAATCTGTAACAACCTTAATAATATCTGTTCCAATTTCACACCATGCATCTTTGTAAAATTTGCTGGTATACCCAAGAGGTCCAGGGGACTTGATATCAGGAATACTAAAAATAGTATCCTTGACTTCATTTGCTGTGAAAGGTTTCAGTAAAGCATTCTAGTGTTCATTAGTACATACCTTACCACATTTAATGATAGAGCTTCTGATTATGTTAATAGAAGTATTGGTGCCCAATAGAGACTCATAATCTTCAATGAAAGCATTTTGGATATGTTCTTTACCGTAACACTGCTTCCCATGTATATCCTCTATCAACACCACCTTGTTCCTTAACCTTCTACTCTTTATGATCCCATAAAATGCAGATGTATTTGAATCTCCCTCACAATTCAATTGGCTTTTGCTTTTTAATCCAAGAAACTATCCCTAGCTTTTGTCAACTCCATTAGATCTTGGGTAGCCTTAAATTCTTCCCTGATTTTCTCAACATTTTGGGGACACACCCCTAGCTCTGCCTGCAAATTATGGACGTACATCTAAAGAATTGTAACATTATTCTCAATATCAGAGAATCTATCAGTATTTAACTTCTTGAGATCATATTTGAGAGCTTTTAATTTTTTAACCACTTGGTACATAAGGGTGCCTTCAATTCTAGTGGACCAAGTTTTCCTAACACATGGAAGGAACAGGTCAGAACTCCCCCACATATTGAAATATTTGAAACTTCTAGGCCCCTTGTTATGCTTATTGTTTCTTATAATACAAGGGGTATGATCATAATTTCCTTTAGTTAAGAACTAGGCAAAAAGATCAGGGAAATGATCAAGCTAATCTTGATTAATCATAAACCTATCAAGTCTACTGTATGTTCTGTCCTCAGAGTTTTGCTTGTTGTTCCAGCTGAAAAGAGAGCCAATGGCCTGGATATCAAGAAAACCACAATCTAACATACAAGCCTTAAAAGGATCAATTTCAGCCAGACTTGAACTTCCTTCACATCTTTCACTATCATCCAAAACATAATTAAAATCCACAACCATAGCTTAAGGACACCTAACCCTTGAAGTAAAATGCCTTAGCTTATTCCACAGAGGGACCCTGTCTTGGATTGCATTAAAAGGATAAATAAAAGTGAGGTAAAACCATTTCTTATTAATCAGGGATTCCACTTTCATATTAATGTACTGAGCATTATAATCTATAAAATGAATATTGAACCTAGAAGGCTACCAAAGGACCCATATCCTGCCACCCTTGTGAAATCTAGTGTTAGTGGAAATACTCCAGCCATTATTGAAACTATTAATAGCTTTATTGTAAGAGGTGCTTTTTATTTTTGTTTTCAATAAACCAAAAAGACATATATCGTTATTCACTAAAAACCCATTTATTTCTTTCTGTTTTGCCACTTTATTCATCCCTCTCACATTTCAAAACCCAATATTTTCCATTAAGTATTGGTTTTATGCTTGCACTACCACTCCCCTCCTTTATCTCAACAGTGCCTTTAGACTTAACTGAATTTGTAACGGCATCCATGAATGAATGAGCTCCAAAATTAAAGCTACTGTAGCCCCCTTGCCTAGCCTACTGTCTGTTCAGCTTCACCAGTCTTCTTGCTGGTGTGTTCTGACCAGTATTGGTGATTTTTTGAGTCACAGAGGTGGTGGTGTTTACCTCAGTGACCTAAGGATTACTTATATCCTCTTGCAATCCAATATCCTCTTTTATAGTATCAGTGCTATTAATATATGTTCTCTTTTGTATAGGTCTCCTTTCCTTTCTGATAAACTTTTCAGGTTTTTTCTTCTGTTCCTAGTTTCTCGATCCACATAGAGCAGTTTCATATCCCATTCCTTTACAAAAAGCGGAGGTAATTGGTCGCCATTCATATTCAACAATAATTTTTACCATATTGCCTATCTCATCCTTTAATCTAATTATCTCAGGTAAGTCGTGATCAATACATAACTCGACCACAATCCTTGCAAACCCTAATCTAGTTTTTTCCTCAGTGGCCAGGGCCCCTTTTATATATTTGCTAATTAGATTTGCAATTTTTTGTAGCCCCTTCCCCCATAATTTCAAACGGAAGGTTATGCAATCTTACCCATGTAGAAACAACCTTTACACCATCCCTCTTCATTTTTATCTCAGGAGTCCAATCTTTGACAGTCAATGGTTTATTATCAAACAAGTAATGTCCAGATTTTAATACAATTTCCTTCATATCCAATGTTTTGAATTGAACTAAGAACAGACCATCTGATAAAAATGAGATCTTGCCAATGTTAAACCTTGTCCATATGCATCTCACAAAGCCTTCTATAATTTCACATGGAGGGTTTGCACCCAAGATAAAGCAAAGGACAACATTTTCCCAATATTAAATCTCTTCATTAACATCATCAATTAATTACATTAATTCCTCTTGCTCATCTTCTATCACAGGCTGCTCTCTCATCTTCAGTCCATGATCATCAATATTCAGAGTCTCCTCTTGGTCACTATCCTCTATTTCTAATTCAGGTATGCCTACTATGTCATGTATATTTTTCGTTTTAGTACTCTCTTCCCCATTTCTTCCTCTTGATTTCTTTCCATTGTTTTGGAAATTAGATCTGTTTGACACCATCTCTTCCTACTGCAGGTTAATTCCTTGCCGGAGCTCAAAGAATCAAAGGCGGCAGAAAGAGTTAATTTTTTGAATATTTTCTCTTTTTGTCTCTAGGGTTCATTCTTTGTCATGGTGAAAAATATTTGATATGAACTAAGTATATTAAGTCTATTGATGTGTAATTAATCAACATCTATCATCATACTTGGATTAAACCGATATGGTATTAGTATCAACCAAAGATGAATATGCTTTCCTCCTATGTTAATTGGTCTGATCATGCAATTTATCACTACCCCTTCTAATTCCATTGTACTCAATGGTCAACCTCATGGTTACTTTAAAGGGAAAAGAGGTCTAAGACAAGAGGATCCTATTTCCTCCTTGCTTTTCTCTCTTTGTATGGAATATATGAGTAGATTGCTTGATGAGGTATGTAGCTTTCCTGGTTTTAAATTCCATCCTCTATGCAAAAGACTAAAATTAGTCCATTTTTGCTGATGATCTCCTAATTTTATGCAAAGGGGACCTGAGGTCTGTAGTATCTATTACGGAGGTGTTTAAATGCATTTCAGCTGCTTCTAGTCTTCACATTAGCTCTCAGAAATCTGATATTATTTTTAATGGCATTGAATCATCACTTGCTTCTACCATTCTTGAGTATACTGGTTTCACAAAGGGTACTATCCCTTTTAATTATTTGGGTGTTAAAATCTCCCATAAGAGATTGTCTAAACTAGATTGCAATATTATAGTACAAGTCGGGAGACCTCCCTTAAGGCCATCCTAACCGACGAAAGTGTCACATGACTTGGTTTCCCAAGTTTGTAGTGTGAACAAACGAAATGAAGTGATTTTAACATAGATAAGTTTAATGTTAAGATAGTTAAGTTTACATGTCCGGGGATTCAAATATCAATCCCAAGTTATACAACCCAATTGAAACAAATGGAGTCCAGTAATGTCAAAAAGTTAGGAAAAGCAAAAGGTGGCGACATGCTAAACAAGGACCGCTCATAAGCCTCTAAGGGAAGTATGAACAAGCTATCTGTCAAGCCACTGCTCCCTATTTAAGCGGAAATCAAAATATGGTTCACCACAGATATTTAAAAATACTTTGGTTCGTTTCAATAATACAAATGCCTACTAAATCTGTAACACCCCCATTTATTTAGGAGCCTTTAGCTAGACATTCCAAAATAAATAGGACTGTTACCATTTTGGTTTCCCGAGGTAGTGAATAACAAAGACCAACTTACCAAAGTATTTTAAATTAAAAACTTAATGATTACATGTTTATTACAACTTAATCCAATTTTAAACTTTATAAAATAATTACAACTCGCAGCGGAAATAAATAAAGTTATATAATTGTTCTATGTGATCTAGACTTCAACTATGGTCCAAGTCGAGCTCTCATCCCAATGCTCCTGAGTAAGCTAATCTTTAGTACCTGTCAAATCTGCTCCCCATAAAACGGTTCACCGCAGGTGTTTACGAATACACTGTCAACCACGAGGTTGAGTAGGAGTAACCAACAACAAGTCAAAGTGAAATGATGTGATATATAATGCCAATACAACTGAGCTCATCACCCGAAACACCCATTCATCCCGCCAATCCCTGACCCGGGGTATCCATCATTCCAACCGAATTTGAAGTATCCACCATCCCAACCGAAGTTGAGGTATCTACCATCCCAGTATAAACTGAGGTATCCAACAATTACGATATATAGCAATAACAATACAATAACAATAACCCATCTCAACACGAGGCCGAGGTATCCACTCAAAGATATGTAATACTAACAATAACCATAACTCGTCTCAGACCGAATCTGAGGTATCCGATGAACAATATGAATAAACTAATAACCAAAATATAATTCCATGACATATAATTCACATCCGACAATTCATCCAATGGCAATTATCCACACAGTTCCACAATTCCTCTTATCAAATAAATAGCTAGACAAGTTGAGTAGTTATCCTACCTCGAGAGCAAGCACTCCAATCAAGCAATCCAATAAAATAGCTCCTCACAAAACCGTCACCTAACCATATAATAATATTTATAACTTAATTATTAATTATTCAATTTACCATTACAATAATTTAATCAATATAATTCATTTATTATTTCCGTATGAATTATTATTACGTAAAACCCGTCTTTAAAATTTAAACAAGTCAACTAATCAACCCACTATACCCATGTAACCCACGACAAATTCCCCCATTACCCGTGTAACACCTATCACCAACACCCACACATACACCCAAACACCCATTTTACTACACCCAAACCCGACACAACCACCTCTGACACCTGCCCCACTGTGAGCTTCCACATCCAGCCACCCAAACACGCCCCAACACCAGCTTCAACCACCTCTAACCGCCCCCAAACTCACGCCCTAGCACCCACAAGCATAACATCCCTTTACCGAAAACCCGACATCGACAAACACCGCCTTCAAGCTATTACCTACGACTACCACCACCACCACCACCACCACCACTACAGTTCACCCTCATCCTCCACAGTGCCCAGAACCATCAGCTACCCAATCACTCACGCTCTAACTACCTCCCTAAACCCGACATCAACAACCAAGTCCTCCACCCTCAACACCGTGTAAAGAACCCCTCGCCACAACCACCACAGCCACCACTAATGCCTGTAACCACCATGTTTGGCACCACTGTCCCACGTTGACTTCATAAGTGGTCCCCTTTCCCCGGTACAGTCGCAAAAACAGCCATAATGTCCGTCTTTAAACAACCACGACAACACCTCTGCTTTCCTCTGTTTTGCCGCCACCACCGTCACCAAACACCACCTGCCACCACACCGACACCTCCCCCAAGACCGACTCAACCACCCCATCACAACCCAACTATGCCTAGGTCAAGACTCGTCTATTATAGGGTTCGAAACCCGAGTTTAACTCCCGACACAAACACCTAACCATCACGACAACCACCCCTTGTTCCTAGACTTGTTTGGTCAACGTCGGCCACCAAGGTCTCATGCTGGCCCAACGTGGTTCACGGCCATACTAGGGTCAAGGTCGAAGTCACACGGTGGCCCCTATGGTGGTCAGATTACACGGTTAAGACAAGTAGTTTAATAGGTTAACTAGCTGTGTAAAGCGATCTTACCTCTTAATCGATTGCAAGCTTAATTCCCTCTTTCCTCCTTTAATCCCTTCCTTCTTCTTTCTATCAATTATTTTCAGATTTTTTTGTATATATATAGTCTAGGTTTAGATGTATAAACCATTAATTAGGAAACTTATTACCTAATTACTTTAATTATTAGAAAATACAATTAGTAATATAATTAGGAATATTAGTATCAATACTCAAAAATCAAAAATCCCGAATACGAAACCCAAGGCGACACGGTCCATCACCACTTCCCGGATCACTTATTGTTCTATTATATTATAAAATATATTATTCCGACTTATTCACGATTATAAATTATGAACTTATTATAATTAGTTATTTAAAATGCGTAAATTATTAATATAAATACTTATCAAATTACGAGGTATTAGAGTCTTCCCCCTTAAAATGAACTTCGTCCCGAAGTTCGCCCATTACCACTAAAACAACATTTATAAACATCCGCAACATAATTAACTTACTTAATCATTATCAAACCATATCATACTTATCAAATCGTAACAAAACTAATTCAAAACATGAAAATGTATCCAAAATAAACTTAAAACAAGAGGTGTCACATTCTACATCCCTAAAAATAAACTTCGTCCCGAAGTTTCGGAACTACTACAATTTTATTAAAACAACTAACAACTTTAAATACCTATATAAATGATAAGACTCTAATCCTCCCAATGAATCCTAATTACTCTTCTCCCCATTCCCTTGTACCGTACTAGCTGTTCCAAATGTTTTCCCACCTTTACTCTGGTCACCTCCATTGCCTTGTCGATTGTTATAGATTCTGTGATTAGTCCACTGTCCCGGATTCCTATTACTTCCAATACTTGACATTGGGGTTTGATAAAGCCCTTGGTTTCCCACTCCATAATCTCTATTTCCGTTTCCATAACTGTTACTTTGATTACCTCAAAATACCCTCCAAGACACGGCCTTACGACCCATTTTTCCACACCTGAAACATCTACTTAAACTTGGCGTACTAAAATTGGATTGGCCTCCCCCACCGCTGTAATTCCCCCCAAACGATACTCTTTCTGATGCATAGGACCGAAGCTGGTTTATATTCTGCTTCTTGCCTTCTCCTGCACTCCCACTCATTGTCTCTGACTTTCTTTTCTCACCCTTCTCTTTCTTCTCCTTCTTCTCTTCATGTAACATATCTGCAATTCTCTCGGCGTGCCCAGCTCGCTGATAAACATCATCCATGGTACTTGGCTGACCAGCTGCAAGCCTCTTCTTAATAGTGGTTGTTAATCCCTTTTCAAATCTGAGTGCCAACATCTCATCACTAAAATTCAAATCAGCTACATATTCTGACAATTCCATAAACCTATTGTGATAACTCTCCACCGTCATTTCATCAGTCATCTTGAAAGAATCAAATTCAGCTCTCATCTTTCTCCTAATATGTTCTGGCACAAATACAGTCCTCATAGTCTCCTTGAAACCCTTCCAAGTGATAAAAGGTTCATCACTCTTCCTCCAAGCTTCCCTTAAGACTTCCTTACTACGATTCCACCATAAACCCGCTTTTCCCCTCAAATAGTACGCAACTTGATCTACTTGCAACTCCGCAGGACATCCTAGCAACTCAAAAAGGTTGTCAAACTCTCTATGCCAATCCCCAAGTAAAGATGGTTCACCTAATCCGTCATACTTCATCGGGTTATGTCTTGCAATATTAGCACTCATCTTTGCTGGATCCTGAACTGACCCCTTAGCCTTCAGTGCCGCAGTCAAAGCCTCATTCATAGATATCAAACGATCAATATCCTCTTAGGATATGGTAGAGGGTGTAGGTGTAGATTTCTTTGGAGGCATGGTTCTATAAAAGTAAAACAAGACAACATAAGTTTCTACCCGAGTAAAGATGGCTTAACATTTTAAATATTCTATACTTTCAAAGATAAGGTTTGGTCAATTATATCCTTTCTTACCGCTTCCTAGGTCCTCCTATCATCACTCCCACCTCCCAAATATCATGGGTTAAGTACCGATAAAACATTTATAGTAAACTTTTGGTAAAACTCGCGTTTTCGGAAATCAAAGTCAGGCTGTAACTTTCAAAAATCACCATCAAACAACCATTACATTTGATGCGTGTGTTTTATATAAGGTTTTTACCTCATTTTTACACGCAATTCTGTACTATTTTACGTGGCATTTAGCTACAAATACCCCCGAATAGTTTACTTTGGTTTGTCTTGTGTAAATTGCAGGAATAGACCAAAGAGAAGATAAATCGAGCCTAAACTCGTCCCATTTGCATGCATTTATGGAGAACCAGAAGATGGAGCTTGGAATCTATCACTTTGAAGACGAGCGAGCTGAATTCGGAAGGTGTCATAGTGCCTAACGTGCCAAAATAGCTCGATCGACCACTTATCTAGTCGATCGAATACTTTATACCATGAAGATTACTCGATCGAGTTGTTTATCTACTCGATCGAGCAGGCCACAATAAGGAGTTACTCGATCGAGTAGTATTTTTACTCGATCGAGGGGAATTTTGCTTAGTTTACTCGATCGAGTGGTTTTAATCTACTCGATCGAGTGGTTTGCCTTGTACTTGTATTTTTCCGCCTATTTTCGTATGGGCTTTTGTAATTAGGCTTTGTATTAGGTTTAAGGGGGAGATTTTCGTGTGCTACTAAAAGCAGCAGACTGCGTAACTCTTCTTGACTTACCTCTCCTTGATCTTACTGACTGCTTCCCTCTTCTTTACTCTTTTCTACTGGGATTCGGAATTGTAATCGGTATTATTACTCCTTTTTAATTTGTTAATCATAATTGTTATTTGAATTCTTTCCTTTCTATTATTACTTTAATTATTGCTTATTTTATCTCTTCATTTTCATTATTATCGTGTTTATCTCCGATTGTCTATGCATTATTGTTGTTGAATCGATAATGATGTGTAGTTAATTACCTTTTGCTAAGACTAGGGAATCCATGATTATGAAGGAAGAGTAATTGAATTATTAGGTTAATGCTTGTGTAGTCCTTGTTGTTAATCGCTGCTGTTAGTTGTTTCTGTCTAATTAAGTCGATGCAATTAGGCATTTAATCGTGGTAAACCTTGACCTGGACCGGAAGGTTGGAAAGGGTGAGACTCGTAGTGAACATTAGGGCACCGTAGTGAGGGCGGAAGTTAAACTATTTGTGCTTTAGGGCGAACTGAGACCGGAAAGAGATATTCACTGCCCCTTTGACCATACTTGAATTGACCTGAGACCTAGATTGCTTGACTGAATGATCATGGTGAACCAACTGTCTTAGCTGCTTTTCCTTTATTTGCTTAATATTTATTCTCTTTCTCCTTCTCATTAGTTTAGAACAACCCAATTAAAACCCCCCAAATTGGTTACCGTGACGAACTTAGACAAAGTTGAAATTTTCCCATCTCCCTGTGGAGATCCACCCGACATCCCTAGCTATATTAGTTAGAGCCAGTTGGTTATTTTTGATAGGTATACGACTGGCCTGTTAAATTTTGGCGCCGTTGCCGGGGAGGTGGCGCAATTTTGTTGCTTTAATTAAGTTTGTCTTTCGTTTCAAGGAATCTTTTACTTGAGACTGATCTCATTTTCTACAAAAGTTTTTGATTAGTTGTAGGATATCTGTTCTAGAAAGAGAACAATGTCATACCTGCTCCAGTCTGTAAATTCTATCTGCCAGAATGCCAAATATAGCCAGCCATTCAGAGCCTAATGTGGATTCCCTTCCAAAAGGTTTCTTACTACCCACTAATGAGTCGAGAACTTTTGGAATCCACCCATCCTACATACAGCTGGTCGAGAGAAATCTTTTCAGGGGGTACCTGAAGAAGATCCATGCAGGCACATAGAGCTATTTACAGAGTATTTCTCTACCATTCTTCTTGGTGCTGGGGTGACACAGGACAAAGTGAAGGGAGTTCTCTTTCCCTTTTATTTACCTGATGATGCCCGGGAATGGTTGAGGAATTTAGATGGGGAAGCAGCCGGTGTAACCGATTGGAGTTTTCTTGCTTTAGCTTTTTACAGGCGATATTTTCCACCACAGGGCACCAATGCTTTGAGAGCTCAGATTACTTCTTTTGAGCAATTGCCCACCGAAGACTTGGATGGGGCTTGGACTAGGTTCAAGAAGCTCGTCCGTTCTGTGCCTCATCACGGTTTCAAGCGTTGGTTCCTATGTACCCAGTTTTACAACGGGTTATATCGAAACCAGAGAGCTATCCTTGATAGTGTAGCTAAGGGGAGATTCACGAAAAACATGGAAGATGATCAAGGGTGGCGTCTTATTGAGGATATAGCTATCCATGTTGCCGAATTTGGAAATCCCTGAGGGAATGGGCAAGTTAACGAGTTGGCAGCAACTGAAGTGCAGAGTCCTAGCAAAAGTCTAGGTAATGTGGAGATTACGGAGGTTATGAGTGAGAGTGCAGAAGTTTGTGCAATTACTGAGCATGTGGAGATATGTGGTAGGTGCGGTATGGAGGGGCATGACCCCATTGATTGTATGGCAAGAATAGAGCGCGTCCTTTCTTATCAGAAATACAAGCAAGGAGTTCGTTTTTCTCAATTATATGAAGAAATGACAAATTTTTCTTCTCCTTCTACGCCAGTGCCGCAGCCATATCCCCCTTCTACAAACGAGGAAATTGCCGAACTGAAATCTTTGATGCTGAACTTAACACAACAGTTTGGGGAGAAATACAACAAGAATGAAACTGTCATTGTAGAGTTAAGAGAACAAGTCGCGCTGTTAACACTCGCGAAAGACCAAGCTAATCATCCACCAACATGCGACCCAGTTAACGCCATCAATCTCCAAAGTGGCCTTGCCTATATGGGGCCAAAAATGCCAAAAGACGGGGTTGTGACAGCTGATAATGCCCCGAAAGAAGAGCTACACGAGTTTTTGGATGATATCATTGCTGTATATTATCCCGTCACTCGATCGAGTGAAAGTACTACTCGATCGAGTGAAATTTTCCATCAAGATAGTCGATCGAGTATAAATACTACTCGATCGAGTAGTGCTCAATTTGAATAACTCGATCGACCAATAAATTCTTCTCGATCAAACAGTTTAGCAGATGAAGTCACTCGATCGAGTGAAAATTGTACTTGATCGAGTGAGCCAGAAATCCAAGAGCTCGATTGAGTGGTTCAAACAGTTCGATCGAGTAATTTTCAAGATAAAGTCACTCGATCGAGTGAAAAAAGTGGTCAATCGAGTGCCAGAGCCAGCGGAGATCTTATTTTGACATCCAATTCCGCTACCGTGTCATCTTCCCCTGCTGTGAAGACGTCACGAGTCGATAAAGGTAAAGAGAAAGTTGCGGGTCTACTCATTGCTACCAGAGTACCCTTCCCAAGTCGCCTGAAGGACGCGAAGGTCGAGCTACAGTACGGTAAGTTTGTGAACTTTGTGAACAACCTCAAGGTAGCTGTCCCTTTTACCGAGCTTATTTCCCAGGTACCCACTTACGCTAAATTCATGAAAGATATTGTGACGCGTAAGAGAGAGCTAAGTGAATTTGAGACCGTTTCATTTTTGTAAGAGTCTAGTAATTTACTTTTAAATAAGGCTCCACCTAAAATGAAGGATTCGGGTAATTTTTCTATTACCTGTATCATAGGCAATGAGGTAATCGATAAGGCTCTTTGTGATTTAGGAGCCAGCGTCAGTGTCATGCCCCTATCTATCTGCAAGAAATTGAATATGGGTCATTTTAAATTGACTAACATTACCCTACAAATGGCTGATAGATCTGTTAGGCGACCCCTGGGTGTCTTAGAGGACGTACTTGTGAAAATAGGCAAGTTCTTTATACCAGTATATTTCATTGTTTTAGACATAGCTGAGGACACCCGGACCCCAATTATATTAGGAAGACCGTTTCTTTGTACAACTGGGGCCATTATTGATGTCAAACAAGGGCGTTTGACTCTTGCAGTAGGGGATGACGCGATCACATTCAGTCTGCCTAGTACTTTAGCTCAGCCAATGATAGAGGACACATGTTATTCTGTTGATATTATTGACGAGTCTATTTATGACTTCTGGTCGGGTTCTTATCTAAAGGACCGACTAGAGGCTCTTATTCTTTTGGATGAGTGTGCAGATAACCCAGATGACGATGATGCTATGTTGGATTTGCTTAAGGATGATTTAGATGATCGTGAACTCACCGACGCTGAGGGAGAACAAGTGGAACAGATTATCAGTACCCTTTGCTCCATTGAGGTAAAGGTACCTGAGCGTAAGCCTCTTCCCTCTCATCTAAAATATGTTTTCTTAGATGATACTAAGCAATATTAAATCATTGTTAGTGCTAAGCTTGATAATGATCAACTGACTTCCTTGTTAGCTGTGCTTAAGAAAAACAGGAAAGCTTTGGGTTATTCCTTGGACGAAATCAAGGGGATCAGTCCCGATATTTGTATGCACAGGATAGAGCTGGAGGAAGATCACAAACCTTGCAGACAGGGTCAGCGCCGGCTGAACCAGAAGATGCAAGATGTTGTGATGGCTGAGGTAATGAAGCTGCTTGATGCAGGTATTATCTATTCAGTTGGTCATTCTAAGTGGGTGAGTCCAGTGCAGGTAGTCCCTAAGAAAGGAAGGACCACTGTAGATACCCGTATCCGTCGATATTGGAATTTATAGAGAACCCGACAAACACCCGATGATGATAGGACACATATATTTATTTAGTTGTCATTGTCATTATTTGGGTTCGTTTTACGATGTAGAATGAGCATTGTCGACGGAGTATTTTAATTTAAATGATATTTAAATTAAAGCCTTTTTTAAGGTGATTTCAATTTATTTTATTTTGTTTTGAATTTATTTTCTTGAGTTTATTTTATTGAAAATAAAATAAATATTTGATTTGAAAAATCATTTTATGAGTATATTTGATTTGAAAAATCATTTATTTTAATGTGTTAATTGATTTGAAAAATCGATTTAAAAATCGAGAAAAACTCGTTTCAACCACGCGTTTTGGAGCGCGATTTTAGCTCGGTTTTTGAGCCCGTTTTCTTTACGAGTTGGCACGAATATCGAGTACACTAACCAACCTAGACCTCTACCCATCCACCCCGGTTCGAACCCCCTATCCACGGCCCAAATTCTCGTCCCAAATCACCCCCAACCAGCCCGCATACAAGCAGCCCCCCCCTGTTTTGCAGCTCAATCCCGAGCCCAAAACCCGCTCCAAATACCACCAAAATCCGTTCCAATTAACCCTAACCCATACCCTAATATCCTACCCATATTACCTTACCTTAACCACCAAGAAAACCCCCCATACGAACCCTAGAAAACCCCCCAAAAGCTGCTGGACAGCAGCTATGCTCAGCCGAGCCCGTCTGCCTCTCCTCTCTTTTACCCTACTTTAACTCCTTATAAATACCCACCCTTCACCATACATTCATTCCTCTAAGTTCTCCATACATCCTACCTTCACTCACAAGCTTTAAACCTCAGAAACAAACCCTAATTGCCTCCCAAAAACCCTCCACAAAACCGACATCCAAACTGAAACAGTTTGTGTGTCCTCTTCGAAAAACAATTCGTTCCTCCTTCAAACCTCCATCAAAACTCGAGTTTCTTGTTCCTAATTAACCATATAACATCCATATACATATTAGACAAAGATTTACGAGCCAAATTGCCCTTGAGAGTACACGAAATCCCTCGAAAAACAGAGTGTTATACACTCTGTTTTCGCGGTTTGTTCTTGTCTGTCCAGTTCTGTTTGTGCTCGTTTTTCGTGCCCAATAACTCAAAACGAGCAGGGGTTGCTTTAAGATCTCTGTTCTCCTGTCTTTCTAGTTTTCAAAACATCTTTTAAATCGAATTTTCACCGTGAAACGAGAGAGAAATCGCTGTTTGAAAGTTGCTGTCCAGATTCGATAAAAACGCGTGTTTGCTTTGTTTCTTCGTCGACGACGGCCTCTCGAGATAAAATCTACCATCGATTACGACCCAAGACGGTGTCAACGATACATGTAGGTTGAGGGTGCATCAAATCCTTTTCTTTCTCCCTTTTATTTCGTTTTTTTATGTTTGTTTTTTTTATAGTTTGTTTTGGTTTGTTTATCGTTTTTTGTTTATCGATTGTTCTAATTAACTACGAAACTAGTTTAGTCCGAGTATGAGTTAAAGTACCACCATGAACACCCGCGTTGACTTGAGATGGGAAAGAAACCGCTACATCAGTCGGTCGTACACCCCCGTCTCATTTACATATTCTCGTGTTCAAGGTAGGGCATTAATAAAACAAATTTTAACTTCGTTCTTCGCTTTTGACATCTCCTCTTCTCTCGTGTGATTCGACCCATCTTAGGACCCGTCACATGTTAGTATGACCTCTGATTGTTAACATATAACTCATTTAGATGACATTAGATCAATTTGATAACCTAATTAGACACATTAGGGTACATCAACATAGCTTTAAAAACCGATTAACAATTCTGTAACTTAATGAATGCATCTCTCTCTTTCACCTAATTTCTCGCTAGTATAAGAGTGCGTGATTAGCACCTTCTTATTAACACTCGATGAGTTAACTTAATTAGCAAACTTGACCTAATTTGACCCCTTTTTGGCCGTGTAGAATACACCTTTGCGCGACATCCTTCCAATCGATCAACGTTGTTTCTAATTCGTTTTCTAACTTGTTTCCTATCCCGTTTCGCAATCATCTATCTAACCTAATGAACCTGACCTAGGACCTAGGTTTGGCCGTGGCCTTTGGCCTTTCTTGTTTCGTTTGTTTTTGCATCGTTCGTTCTTTATTTGTTTTGTCGCTTATAATTTATCGTTTGTTATCGAGTTGTAATTTTCGAGTTAGCTTTCTAACACGTACCCTCACCCCTTACTCAAGATCTATGGTTTGTGGATCCGTCTAAATACCATTGTATTACGAGAGTCATTCAAATCGAGTGATATAGGGCACAAGTCTTTATCTTTAATCACTCGTAGTCGATTGGCTTTATGCTTTTCGTTGAAAGGTGTAAAGTTGACTTGAACGGTTCCAAGTTCCCAAAAAACTTGGTGGCGACTCTAATTTGTCTTAATTCGATTCGAAAGAACCTCGAGTCGATTATGCCTAGTGTGGATCCCGCGGACGCAGATCCCGAGGGCCTTGTCCCTGATTTGGCGACTCTCTTTGGGAAAAGAGGACTAGTTACACTTTGTTTCTAGGGTCTTTTCCTCCGAGGTGAAACTTGAAAAGAAAGTGTTGGAAAGTAAAACATTACTCATAGTGCTACGATTCATGCATAAACCCTTAAGGATTTTCCCGGGCCGTCCCAGCGTTTCTTTGTGATGCGTGGGGGGCGACGTCCCACTATGCTAGGAAGCTGCACATTGCTCGCTTCCACTTCACCTCGCGTGGTTCTTGATGGTGGGGACGCTCTTCTAGGTACTTTACCTTAAGGCCCTTGCTCTATAAGACCGCAAAAGGATGGAGGGCATAGACCTTCTTGTAGAAGACTTGCCGAGACTTAGAGATGTCTAGGAGCATACATCCTTATAACATGAGAATGACAATGTGCAAGGTGTTTTCCCGAGTCTTTTCAAAATTTTCCATGTCCATTTCAAAACCGAACTTTTGAACAACTTACTTTCAAACTTAGCATGATTTTCAAAACGCGGAATGCTGCCCAAATAGGACTAGAAATTTCGGCCAAAATGAGCTTTTATATAGGCATGTTGCCCATTTCAAATCTCATTTTCAAATCAATCCTTCGTTTTTCAAAATCAATCCAAAATGCCTCTCGAACCTCAACCAAGCATGAAACGCGTCGAGTCGTGTCCGGGTCATGGCCGTGTTAGGCCGGGTGTGTTTCGTTCTAAGACTCTAGAACACGACCTTGTTGGGTCACCCAAGCTCACCTCTTGGGCCTTGAGTCGTGTTGGTCGACCATTTGGTCTAGGATAGTCCACAAAAACGCCCAAGCTAGGCCACTTAGGGCGTTTCACCCGAACCTATGGGCTATGTTAGTCCAATCACGGGTTTAGTCACACCGAGTCCAGTTTAGAATCGTGCTATGACAGTTTGAGTCATGTCGTTTTGCCGAGTCTAAAATGAACCAATGTCTAAATCCAACCGTGAGTCGAACCTTTGGTTAGTCAGTCTCAAGTCGAGTCTTTGTTTGAGTCAAGTTGGGGTCGTGTCCTTAAGTGTGCAGGGGCTCTTACTTTAAATATTGACTCGGTCCGGGGTTTTCTTGTAGAAAGGCCGCCCAAAACCCGACGTCAAGCAATGGAAGATCTTTGTTAACAAGCTCGAGGCCGTGAACCTCATGATGACCCGAATGGATGCAATCGAATCTAAGGCCGAGTGAAGATTCCCCTCCATCTACCCCACCTCGATCGATCCGGAGAAACGGTTCAAGTTCATCGAAGACCGTTTGAAACTCTCCCAGGGGAAGAACATCCACTATGAGAATGCTAGGGCCTATGCCCCGGTTCAGGATAAGTTGCCCACGAACATAGTACTCACTGACATCCCAAAGTTCAAGGGCACCGAAGATCCAGTCCACCATGTTAAGGCCTATAAAGGGTACCTAGCATGAAGGAGTACTGCCGACATGCTCTCTGAAATTTTTGCCCAATCTCTGGATGAACACCCAAAGGCGTGGTTCTACAATCTGGACCTTAAGAACTTCCCCACTTTCGAAGATATCACAGTGGAGTTCTGTAAGCACTATGCTGATAATGTCGAGATTCAGACCAATATAAGAACATTAGAGGTTATGACACAGAAAGACAAAGAAGGCTTTACTGAATTCCTTGCAAGATGGCTATTTGAAAGCGTGAAATTAGCCAAGAAGCTTGTGAAGTTTAAATGGTATATAAGTTCGTAAAGAATTTACGGCCTGTTTACCGCAATGCTCTGAAATACCAGAATTTTGGCTCTTTCAAAGAATTGATAAGAATCGGGATAAAGGTAGAAGATGATGTCATAAGGGCAGAGGCTGAAAAGCCGAAAGGGTACCAAGGGGCCTCATCATCTAAGGGCAAGGCCCCAGCAACGACCCATATTGATGAAGCCATCAATCTCTTAGAAGGGCAATCGAAGAAGTCGCAACGCCAAACACCTAGGGCATTCACCGATATCGGATGCACTTATACATACGCTCTCCAAAGGCTCATAGCCCAAGGAAAGCTGAAGCCTATTGGTCCAACTCCGGATCCACCCGCTGAGCAACAAGGTAAATGGTATAAACCAAATGCCTACTGTGCCTTCCATCAAGGGAAGGGACACGATACTGAAAGGTGCTTTAGACTAAAGCACGAAATTCAAGACATGATTGAGAACGGAACGCTCCCAATCCCAGCCATAAAACCCAATAACAACACCAATCCATTTGGCGATCACGCCAACTTTGTTTCTGTCGAAGACAATGTCGATTATTCCCATCTTATCCACCCATGTCATTTGAAAGGGGTGTTTATCGGGAAGATATTTGTGGATTGCTTTGAATTCTTGCCAAACCCGAAGAATGAAATTCAAGTCGGGAATCTTGCTTTAGAATGTACTCCTCTCATTAACGAAGTTAATAAAAGACAATTCGATTCACCAACCTCCATCACTAGCGTAGATCCTCAGAGGACTACCTCGGGATGGAAGCAAACCATCACAGGATCAAGGACAAGAGCCGAGCATCTAAGTTGACAACTGAACAAAGGAAAGCTCAAAACCAGATTTGAAAAATTATGAGTCGGATCTGTTTTCTTATCTTAGTCGAGTCGAGTCTAGGACTTTCTTTTCTTGAAGTTGAGTCGTTTGTTCCGCGATGACCTAGGGTGTGTCCCAGGAATCGTTCTTTCGAGTCTGTTAAGCATTTGTCTTTCCAATAAAAAGTTCCAGTTTCGTTTCCAAATATGTCTTGTTTAATTCCAATCCTCAATCATTCCGAAACATGATAAAACGCACAACACACTCAAAGGAATCCCTGGCGTAGAAATATGTCCTGTTTCAAAATGTAAGGTACACTAGGATCCCGTGTTTGATTCCTTTACCTATTCCATGTCTGGTGGTAGAAAACCTCCATCTGAACCAATGCTTATGACAGGCTTTTAGATGATTTTAGGACGAACCCGGACTAGCTTCTTGTTTTCCATATCGATGACGGAAGGCAAGCCTTTTTCCCATAGAATCATCCCCTCTCGAAGAGAGAAGATATCAACCTGTTCTAAGAAGGAATTGTTAATTCTAACCCAATTTAGTTGGCGAAGCCATGTTTTCAAGGTGTATCCATTTGTGACTAGGAGAATGAGTAGAAGACTTTTTTTTCAAAAAGAATGAAAAAATGAGAAAAAGAGAAAAATTAGAAAAATGAAAAAAGGAAAAAATGAAAAAAGAAAAGTGATGAAAGAAAAAGGAAAAAAGAAAAAAAGATGTTGAAGTCATTGCAGAGTGCTTTTGGTTGGATGTCAAAGTTACGGAAGCCAGAATTCAAGTCAAGTACCCATAGTTGAAGTTCAATGGGCGAAGCCCAAAAGCTTAAGTAGTAACCTCTTTACCCTCTAAGTCCTTCCCGAGACGATTCAAAGGGATAGTCGGGAATTTTGAGAATTATTCCGCTTGTGTTGTTACACCTGACCTTTAGGATCCAGACATGGAAATTTGAACCCACATCGATTCCCAACCCATTTTGTACTCGGGTTTCATCAAACCTGAGACACCATTTCCAACCACATTATAAGCCATAGCCCTTGGCCTTAACACCACAAAACGAACCTTCAGAATGATGGTTTACCTTTCAAACCTATTTTTACCAAGCTTCACATCCCAAAAGATCCAAGCCTTTTTATACCAACCCCAGACACGGGATACAACGGTACCTTACAGGCTAGAATGGGATACGACATGATACCTTAGGTGAAACCTTCGAGTGTGTACACACAATCAAAATGCCAAGTTTATGCACCACGATCAAACTACGTCGGATTTGATTTCGCTCCACGCGAATACGTAGGCAGTCCTTCGGAATAAGGGATTCAATCCACTCCTCAACCAAGTTGTCATCTTGTCGGTTTCTTACGGGTCTTAACCAAGTCCAAATGAAGCCACCTTTGTTTGAGTCGGTCTTAGCACTCGATGTAGGCTAGGATAAGGATATAGGTTCGGATGAATAGTATCAAGTCTCAGAATGAGCTTTATCTAACAGTTTAGGCAAAGATGCTGAGTCACATAGATGTGGGTTTGTGTTGGGAACAGAAAATATGAAAAAACCCGCTGAAAAGAAAGAAGGCGTGGAAGAAAAAATAATAAAAGCCGCATTGAAAAGAAAGAAGGCGGTGGCAAGAAATGATGAATACTACATTTTGAAAAGAAAGGAGGCGAGGAGAAGAGTGACAGAATGTTCCCAACAAGAGTGATGTGTGATGTCCAACTGTTCTCATAAAATCAGTCTGTGTTTGGTGTCTAGGCGAAGCTAACGTTGTTGCTCCGTGAATTTAATCCACCTTTTCAATGCCAAGTGATCTTGATTCCCATGTGCCCTTGGGAGCACGCCCATGCCATACGATATCTACATCCCAAGTCCGACGACCTTTTGATTCCCGTTTGTCATCTTTTGGCGTCAGAATGGCCAATTTACATTTCTACCCCTAACAAGTCAATAATTGAATTAAAACCCGTGCACACTTACGGTTTTATTTTCTTTTTTTTGTTTTACGGTAGCGGGCTACGCCCACGTTTGTTTACAGGTCATACAGAGTGTCTGAGTCGTGTTTTATGCTCACCCATTAAGGTTCGATTTCAAAAAATTTCAAAATTTCAAAATTCCAAAAACTTTTTGCGAATTGTGGATAGAAGATCCAAGTAGTGGAATATTTTCGG
This sequence comes from Silene latifolia, assembly GCF_048544455.1. Classification (NCBI taxonomy): domain Eukaryota; kingdom Viridiplantae; phylum Streptophyta; class Magnoliopsida; order Caryophyllales; family Caryophyllaceae; genus Silene; species Silene latifolia. The sequence goes on along the minus strand of NC_133538.1, from coordinate 418,561,053 downwards.
GTCGATGACCCAATCTTTCGAAATTCAAAAATTCAAAATTCAATTTTTGAAGGGCCGATGGCCCAATATTCTAAATGATGACAAATTCGAAATTCGGGTCGATGACCCAATTATTCAAAATTTTCAAATTCAATTTTCGGGTCGATGACCCCAATCTTTCGAAATTCAAAATTTCAAATTCAATTTTTGAAGGGTCGATGGCCCAACATTCCATGTGATGTCAAATTCAAAATTCGGGTCGATGACCCAATTATTCAAAATTTTCAAATTCAATTTTCGGGTCGATGACCCAATCTTTCAAATGATCTAATTTTAGGATCGATGATCCAAATGTGCTTATGTGATGATTATTGCTAGTACGTTTTTGTGCTTCAAATGTAGCAGGATATGCTTCAACTGGGGGCTCTAAAGTCTTCGACTTTAGAGCCATCACAAATCAGGGGGGGCTCTGGCCGTTGGCTTCGAGAGACCATTATCAAGATGAAAAGAATGACATCCACTCAGAATTCAATTCAATACAAGAGTATGAAATGGAAGAATTCCGTAGCTGAAAGCAAATGATGAAAGTGGCGGCAACCTCCTCGGAAAGTCCCGTCCCATTCGGACAAGCGCCAGCAGATGATAAATTTTGGGCAAATGTCAACAGATGATGAATTTTGGACAAATGCGTGCAGATGATAAACTTTGGGCATGTGTCGGCGATTTGCCGAACTACGACGCGGGTTTGATTCCGTCGAAACGGATACGTAGGCCCCTAAGGATAAGGCTCAATCCACCATATATGCAATTTTATGGGTCGACGACCAACGATGATAATTTGACACAATAGAAGCAAGAGTCAATCCCCAACGAAGTTTCAGGTATGATCTCTTCTTATGGTCAAGCGAGCTTATATACGCAAGTCTAATGGACTATAAACGACCCCGAGAATCCTCAGGTCGAGAGGGACTGGGGTATACTTTGACTTTCGCCTTGTCCAAGCCTCGGTCAAAGTGGGGGCTCTGTAGATACCCGTATCCGTCGATATTGGAATTTATAGAGAACCCGACAAACACCGATGATGATAGGACACATGTATTTATTTAGTTGTCATTGTCATTATTTGGGTTCGTTTTACGATGTAGAATGAGCATTGTCGACGGAGTATTTTAATTTAAATGATATTTAAATTAAAGCCTTTTTAAGGTGATTTCAATTTATTTTATTTTGTTTTGAATTTATTTTCTTGAGTTTATTTTATTGAAAATAAAATAAATATTTGATTTGAAAAATCATTTTATGAGTATATTTGATTTGAAAAATCATTTATTTTAATGTGTTAATTGATTTGAAAAATCGATTTAAAAATCGAGAAAAACTCGTTTCAACCACGCGTTTTGGAGCGCGATTTTAGCTCGGTTTTTGAGCCCGTTTTCTTTACGAGTTGGCACGAATATCGAGTACACTTACCAACCTAGACCTCTACCCATCCACCCCGGTTCGAACCCCCTATCCACGGCCCAAATTCTCGTCCCAAATCACCCCAACCAGCCCGCGTACAACAAGCGGCCCCCACTGTTTTGCAGCTCAATCCCGAGCCCAAAACCCGCTCCAAATACCACCAAAACCCGTGCCCATTAACCCTAACCCATACCCTAATATCCTACCCATATTACCTTACCTTAACCACCAAGAAAACCCCCCCATACGAACCCTAGAAAACCCCCCAAAAGCTGCTGGACAGCAGCTATGCTCAGCCGAGCCCATCTGCCTCTCCTCTCTTTTACCCTACTTTAACTCCTTATAAATACCCACCCTTCACCATACATTCATTCCTCTAAGTTCTCCATACATCCTACCTTCACTCACAAGCTTTAAACCTCAGAAACAAACCCTAATTGCCTCCCAAAAACCCTCCACAAAACCGACATCCAAACTGAAACAGTTTGTGTGTCCTCTTCGAAAAACAATTCGTTCCTCCTTCAAACCTCCATCTAAACTCAAGTTTCTTGTTCCTAATTAACCATATAACATCCATATACACATTAGACAAAGATTTACGAGCCAAATTGCCATTGAGAGTACACGAAATCCCTCGAAAAACAGAGTGTTATACACTCTGTTTTCGCGGTTTGTTCCTGTCTGTCCAGTTCTGTTTGTGCTCGTTTTTCGTGCCCAATAACTCAAAACGAGCAGGGGTTGCTTTAAGATCTCTGTTCTCCTCTCTTTCTAGTTTTCAAAACATCTTTTAAATCGAATTTTCACCGTGAAACGAGAGAGAAATCGCTGTTTGAAAGTTGCTGTCCAGATTCGATAAAAACGCGTGTTTGCTTTGTTTCTTCGTCGACGACGGCCTCTCGAGATAAAATCTACCATCGATTATGACCCAAGACGGTGTCAACGATACATGTAGGTTGAGGGTGCATCAAATCCTTTTCTTTCTCCCTTTTATTTCGTTTTTTTATGTTTTTTTTTTATAGTTTGTTTTGGTTTGTTTATCGTTTTTTGTTTATCGATTGTTCTAATTAACTACGAAACTAGTTTAGTCCGAGTATGAGTTAAAGTACCACCATGAACACCCGCTTTGACTTGAGATGGGAAAGAAACCGCTACATCAGTCGGTCGTACACCCCCGTCTCATTTACATATCCTCGTGTTCAAGGTAGGGCATTAATAAAACAAATTTTAACTTCGTTCTTCGCTTTTGACATCTCCTCTTCTCTCGTGTGATTCAACCCATCTTAGGACCCGTCACATGTTAGTATGACCTCTGATTATTAACATATAACTCATTTAGATGACATTAGATCAATTTGATAACCTAATTAGACACATTAGGGTACATCGACATAGCTTTAAAAACCGATTAACAATTCTGTAACTTAATGAACGCATCTCTCTCTTTCACCTAATTTCTCGCTAGTATAAGAGTGCGTGATTAGCACCTTCTTATTAACACTCGATGAGTTAACTTAATTAGCAAACTTGACCTAATTTGACCCCTTTTAGGCCGTGTAGAATACACCTTTGCGCGACATCCTTCCAATCGATCAACGTTGTTTCTAATTCGTTTTCTAACTTGTTTCCTATCCCGTTTCGCAATCATCTATCTAACCTAATGAACCTGACCTAGGACCTAGGTTTGGCCGTGGCCTTTGGCCTTTCTTGTTTCGTTTGTTTTTGCATCGTTCGTTCTTTATTTGTTTTGTCGCTTATAATTTATCGTTTGTTATCGAGTTGTAATTTTCGAGTTAGCTTTCTTTTATCGAGTCAAAACCTCTTTTAAAAACCTTAGTCTTGTTTGGTTAGATGGTTGTGCCCCAATGCAAGTAAGAGCGTATTAAATCGCATGTTGTTTAAAGCAACATGGCCCGATTTATGCTAATGCATGCTTTGGTGTGTGACCCAATGTCTAATTCGATGAGATTAAGTGAAAGCACACATCACGAGGAGTGACCCAAGGCCGTGAGTCATGTGTGCCGTGGGCCACCCCTTTGTGCACGTTTTCCTAGGCCGAATTGGCCATGTGTCGTGTATGGTATAGTATGTAGCAATTGTATTTAGATCGAGTTGTATCTTTAATTTATCGTTGTGTCGGCATGAAATGCCTGGTTTGTAATAGGTAGATCCCACGGCTCCCCCATTCCCCCTTAAGCCTTGTTTGCTTTGTTTTGTATGTTGTTAGATCAATCAACCCACATGCTAAATTACAACTTTGACAAAGTTAGTTTAGTTGCATCTAAATCAACATAGAAACTTCACATGTTAGGGTTTTAAAACGATGTTTGCATATCATATATCGTAGTAGCTATGACCTTGTTTGAAATCCGATACTTGACTTAGTAGAGGCCGTTATTGACGGGCGGGGTTAGGTGTCCTTATGGGCTTCCTAACACGTACCCTCACCCCTTACTCAAGATCTATGGTTTGTGGATCCGTCTAAATACCATTGGATTACGAGAGTCATTCAAATCGAGTGATATAGGGTACAAGTCTTTATCTTTAATCACTCGTAGTCGATTGGCTTTATGCTTTTCGATGAAAGGTGTAAAGTTGACTTGAACGGTTCCAAGTTCCCAAAAAACTTGGTGGCGACTCTAATTTGTCTTAATTCGATTCGAAAGAACCTCGAGTCGATTATGCCTAGTGTGGATCCCGCGGACGCAGTTCCCGAGGGCCTTGTCCACAACCACCGTGGTTAAGAATGACAAAAATGAATTAATACCTACTAGAGTAGTGACTGGTTGGCGGATTTGTATAGATTATAGACAGCTGAATGCCGCCACCAAGAAAGATCACTTTCCCCTTCCTTTTATTGATCAAATGGTAGAAAGGTTAGCTTCTCATAAGTTTTTCAGCTATTTAGACGGGTATTCAGGGTTCTTTCAGATCCCTATTCACCCGGACGATCAAGCTAAGACTACGTTTACTTGTCCTCAGGGCGTGTTTGCTCATCGCAGGATGCCTTTTGGTTTATCAATGCCCCTGCTACCTTCCAAAGGTGCATGATGGGGATATTTTCAGAGTATATTGAGTCTATTATGGAAGTTTTCATGGACGATTTCAGTGTTTATGGAAGTGATTTTTCTATTTGTCTGTCTAACCTTGATAAAGTGTTGTAGCGCTGCATTGAGGTTAACCTTGTGCTTAACTGGGAGAAGTGCCATTTCATGGTCAACGAGGGAGTTGTCTTAGGGCACTTAGTTTCTGATAGGGGAATAGAAGTTGATAAAGCAAAAGTGGAAGTGATTCAGCAATTACCTCCTCCTGTTAATGTTAAAGGAGTAAGAAGCTTCCTTGGTCACGCCGGCTTTTATCGCCGGTTTATCAAGGATTTCTCAAAAAATTGTTAACCAGTTACACAGCTGCTACTTAAGGATGCCCCTTTTCTATTTACTGATGAGTGTCTTTCTGCTTTTAATAGGTTGAAGCAGGCTTTGGTCTCTGCGCCGATCATACAGCCTCGCGATTGGGATTTGCCGTTTGAGATAATGTGTGATGCTAGTGACTATGCATTAGGAGCGGTGCTAGGCCAATGGAAAGACAAAGCTTTAAATGCAATCTACTATGCGAGCCGAACTCTGGATGAGGCTTAAGTGAAGTACCCCACCACTGAAAAAGAGTTGCTAGCTGTAGTTTATGCCTTAGAGAAATTTTGTTCTGATTTGATTGGGTCAGAAGTTACTGTTTTTACTGACCATGCAGCTTTGAGGCATCTCCTTGCCAAGAAGGAGGCTAAACCACGGCTAATGAGATGGATACTTCTTCTTCAGGAGTTTGATTTGCAGATTAAAGATAAGAAAGGAGCTAAGAACGTTGTAGCTGATCATCTGTCGCGACTGTCGCGACAAGAGGGGGAAGATCCTTTACCTATTGGTGAGTCTTTTCCTGATGATTCTTTATTTGCTGTAATGTCTTCTATTGTTAACCAAGAACCTTGGTATGCAGATATAGATAACTACGTTGTCAGTGGCAAGCTGCCGCCTGACCTTTCTCATCAGCAGAGGAAGCGTTTTCTGTATAACGCTAAGCAGTATTTTTGGGACGATCCTTATTTATTTAAGGAATATGCAGACGGTCTCTACAGACGGTGTATTCCGCAGTGGGAGACCAAAGTAGTCTTGGAAGCCTGTCACTCCTCTTCCTATGGTGGTCACCACGGTCCTTCGCGCACCGTGACTAAGGTACTTCAGCCTGGTTTTTACTGGCCTTCTTTGTTTGCTGATGCTAAGGCCTTTGTTTCAGCTTGTGATGCCTGCCAACGAGCAGGGAATATTTCAAAGAGACATGAGATGCCACAAAATGGTATCTTAGAGGCCGAGGTTTTTGATGTCTGGGGCATTGATTTCCAAGGACCGTTCCCATCTAGTAAAGGTAACAAGTACATTTTAGTAGCTGTAGATTATGTGTCGAAATGGGTTGAGGCAATCGCCTCACCACATTGTGATGCCAAGACCATGATAAAAATGTTTAAAAAGGTCATATTTCCCCGATTTGGTGTCCCTAGGGTCGTCAATAGTGATGGGGGAATGCACTTTAAAGAAAAGAAACTAACTTCTATTCTGTCTAAGGTTGGTGTTCAACACCGGCGTGGTTTGGGGTATCATCCCCAAACTAGTGGTCAGGTTGAGGTCTCTAATCGCGAGATTAAAGAGATCTTGTCTAAGGCAGTTTCTAAATCACGGAAAGACTGGAGTCTTAAATTGGAAGACACATTATGGGCCTACAGAACTGCCTTTAAGACACCGATTGGAGCATCACCTAATCGGTTGGTTTCTGAGAAATAATGTCATTTACCTGTTGAGTTGGAATGTAAGGCTTGATGGGCAATTCATGAGCTTAACTTTGATCCTAAGTTGTGTGGTCAGAATCGTCTTTTGCAGCTAGATGAATTGGAAGATTTTAGGCTTAGCCTATGATAGCTCGCGCATTTACAAGGAAAAGACGAAGAGATGGCATGACAAAAGAATTCTACCTCGGGAATTTCATGTCGGGCAAAAGGTGTTGCTGTTTAATGCCCGACTGCGATTATTTCATGGCAAGCTGAAATCTAGATGGAGTGGTCCTTATACAGTGACAGCTGTCACCAAATTTGGATCTGTTGAGCTAGAGGGTTCCGAGGGAAATCGGTTCAAGGCGAATGGGCAGTATGTGAAGCATTATCACGAGGCAAATGAAGCAAACAATTGTGTTGAAGTCCTGTACTTCGACGAGCTTAACGCGCCAGTTAATTGATGCCAGAAAGGTCGTACGGGACCTCTTAAACCTGCGCTCTCCGGGAGGCAACCCGGACTGTTTTGTTGTATTTTTGTTGAACTTTTTCCTTTCCATTTAGTTTTTGTTGAACTTTGAACGCTAAACTATGCGTCCTTTGTATTTCCCTTGCTCTTTACTCGTGTTTTGCAGGAGCAACAACTCGATCGAGTTGTTTTTCTGCTCGATCGAGCATATTTGAGTTGATAATCACTCGATCGAGTAACATCTATACTCGATCGACAAGCTGCGAATCCACGATCACTGGATCAAGTAATAATTTCACTCGATCGAGCATTTCTGACACCATTTCACTCGATCGAGCTATTCCAAGACACTCGATCGAGCTGTTTCGTCTTCAAGATGCTACTTTTCGTCTGTTGAGCTACTGCTTGACTTCTTATGACCACCCATGTTCATGGTCGGTTTGGGGAGGTCGCTTCATGACGTATTGTAAGTATTCCGACTCCACTTATCCTTTTCTCCTTAGTTTGCATTTCTTTCCCTATTTTTGGTACAATGAGGGCATTTTACGGTTTGGTTTGGGGAGGTATGCATCCATATCAGTGTCTGCATGTTTTCTTGTATTTCTGTTTGCACGTTTATTTACTTTTGCATGCATTGTTGTTCTTAAATTCGAAAAATCACAAAATCTTCAAAAAATTTCACGTTTAATTTGAGTCGGAACGTTTGAACTTTGACGCTACATTGAAGCCCTACCTTAGCCCTGCATATTCTTGACATTTAGTTGGCATGATAATGTGCATAATCTACGAGTTTTTGTTTCTCTCTTATCTAAACGAATAGACTTGACTCACATATTGGTAAGCTACATTACATTCTGAGGTTAGAGCTCTATAAACTGGTGACATTCATGACCAGTTTCATTTAGGATGTGAGTAGTACTCTCTGTAAGGAATGTAACATCAATTTGCATAAGCATGAGTCTAGTCTTCTTAATACCTATATGCATTCGGTCTGTGGATGGTGACACATGTAAGAGAGGCAGTTTCCTTTATTTCATTCTACCCATGAGCCTCACATAGCCAAATTGCCCTTTTTGTCCTATTAGCTACAAACTATAATTTTTCCTACCCTAGCCAAGCTAGTGATGAGTAGCTGTTTGGAGTGTTTCACTGCAATCTGGTTATATTTTTGATTTTAGAAGTTGATGGAAAAATTGAAGGGAATGAAAGAAAATGAATGAAAAATGAAAAAAAAAAAAGAATGAAAAAATTGGAAATATGAAAAAAAAAGAGTTGAAAGAAAGAAAAAACATATATGAAAAATGAGAAATTGTATAGATGATTTTTACTCCCATGTCTTATTTATATTTTTTGGGGAGTTGACATGTTTATGGTGTATTGGGAGTTGAGTGCATTGAATTTGCACTGTTCTGTATTATTATATTGAGTACGAAGTTGGGATGCAGTTTCATAATTTGGATCCGTGCTACTAGTTTGGCTACTAACTCCACATTTCCAAATTCATCTTAGCCCCTTCTTACCCATTACCTCACTTACCCAAACGTAGGTCCTCGGCATGTGTCTTGGTCATTAGTTTGGTTGGAATGCATATGTACGGTTGTAGAGACTTTATTCATGTTAACTGCATGCATGTTCTTATAGGTTCAGTTAGGTGAGTGTCTTACTTCTTTTTATCTTTCACATATATACTCGCCTTATGCCTGGATATGAGTGATGAGCGACCCGTGAGAGTCCGATTTCTTTGAGTCTTGCAAGGTCCACGGTTCAGTAAGTTTGAAACATTGATTTAACTCGTTTGCATTTATCACTTGCCACTTTGTTAGTTGTTGCATTAAACTGGTTTTGGCGGATGATTTGTAGCTGATGCGTTGGTCCCGTTCCACTGTTTATTCTTAGTTCCATTCAAAGGTTGCTTGGAGACAAGCAAAGGTTTGGTTTGGGGAGATTTGATACGTGTGTTTTATATAAGGTTTTTACCTCATTTTTACACGCATTTCTGTACTATTTTACGTGGCATTTAGCTACAAATACCCCCGAATAGTCTACTTTGGTTTGTCTTGTGTAAATTGCAGGAATAGACCGAAGAGAAGATAAATCGAGTCTAAACTCGTCCCATTTGCATGAATTTATGGAGAACAAGAGGCCGGAGCTTGGAATCTATCACTTTGAAGACGAGTGAGCTGAATTCGAAAGGTGTCATAGTGCCTAACGTGCCAAAATAGCTCGATCGACCACTTATCTAGTCGATCGAATGCTTTATACCATGAAGATTACTCGATCGAGTTGTTTATCTACTCGATCGAGCAGGCCACAATAAGGAGTTACTCGATCGAGGGGAATTTTGCTTAGTTTACTCGATCGAGCGGTTTTAATCTACTCGATCGAGTGGTTTGCCTTGTACTTGTATTTTTCCGCCTATTTTCGTATGGGCTTTAGTAATTAGGCTTTGGATTAGGTTTAAGGGGGAGATTTTCGTGTGCTACTAAAAGCAGTAGACTGCGTAACTCTTCCTGACTTACCTCTCCTTGATCTTACTGACTGCTTCCCTCTTCTTTACTCTTTTCTTCTGGGATTCGGAATTGTAATCAACATTATTACTGCTTTTTAATTTGTTAATCATAATTGTTATTTGAATTCTTTCCTTTCTATTATTACTTTAATTATTGCTTATTTCATTTCTTCATTTTCATTATTATCATGTTTATCTCCGATTGTCTATGCATTATTGTTGTTGAATCGATAATGATGTGTAGCTAATTCCCTTTTGCTAAGACTAGGGAATCCATGATTATGAAGGAAGAGTAATTGAATTATTAGGTTAATGCTTGTGTATTCCTTGTTGTTAATCGCTGCTGTTAATTGTTTCTGTCTAATTGAGTCGACGCAATTAGGCATTTAATCGTGGTAAACCTTGACCTGGACCGGAAGGTTGGAAAGGGTGAGACTTGTAGCGAACATTAGGGCACCGTAGTGAGGGCGGAAGTTAAACTATTTGTGCTTTAGGGCGAATTGAGACCGGAAGGAGATATTCACTGCCCCTTTGACCATACTTGCATTGACCTGAGACCTAGATTGCTTGACCGAATGATCATGGTAAACCGACTGTCTTAGCTGCTTTTCCTTTATTTGCTTAATCTTTATTCTCTGCCTTTTTCTTGTTCTCATTCTCATTAGTTTAAAACAACCCAATTAAAACCCCCCAAATTGGTTACCGTGACGAACTTAGACAAAGTTGACATTTTCCCATCTCCCTGTGGAGATCGACCCGACTTCCCTAGCTATATTAGTTAGAGCCAGTTGGTTATTTTTGATAGGTATACGACTGCCCTGTCAACATTCTACATTGAGTTTTTATACTTTTGTAGAAAATATAAAGAGTGTTCAAAACATGATAAAAAGTATTAAGCCCAAAGCTCGAATAATCATTTTATAAAGATTTTTACAATTTAGTAGGTCGAAAGAAAAACTGATCAGCAATTTGTCAAAAACTTGGGTCCAGTTGTAAAAATCACTATTAATTGTCAAAAATTTAACTTGAAACGTGCCTTATCAATTTGAAAACATATTTGAATCCTTTAAACAGTAGAGTTGGAATCACGCAGAAATATTAAGTATGTCTTAAATGCGAAATTTTACAAAATTGTTTGCCGAAAACATAACTGTAGAGGAACATTCTGACCACTGTCAACTAAATTATTTATTTCTCCGAAACCGTAAAACTTTTAAACATGAGACCAACGGCATTGGTAAGTTAAATCATTGGGTTATGACTCATAAAAAGTTTAACCTTGTATGATAAACGCAGGTCAAAAGGCAATTAAATCAAATAGGGGTAAAATCTGACGAAATAAAGTTCAGCTCTAGGTTCCTTTTTACTATATCAAAAGCCCTCATTAACACCCTCCTACTCCTATATCCACACAACTTGGTCAATAAGCTTTCACACATGACTAGTATCTATCCTAAAGCATTAATATTACAAGTTTAATCATTTCATAATATATTTTACATAACATGACTCATGATCATGATCAAAACAATTCAACATCAAGTCCTCATTTCACCCATTCCACTCTACTTAAAATCAAGGTTACGTCCCGTAACCTCAGTCATCAATGAAAACAATATTCAAACAAGGCAATCAAAACTCCTACGACAAAATAAACAATATTCATTTTAAATTACCCCACTCTATAATATCTCTCAAGGGAACCGGTTCAAAACTGAAAGGACCAGAAGTTTGATGTGAGGGGGCCCCTAACTCATACCGAGCCTTAAGTGGGCTACTAACAGTTTCTATCCGGGTTCATTTTATTAGACACATCTTATGTTCATTATTGTTCATTGGTTAGGCCTGAGGATAGTTTTGCTCCGATACCGCTTTGTAACACTCCCATTTATTTAGGAGCCTTTAGCTAGACATTCCCAAATAAATAGGACTGTTACCATCTCGGTTTCCTGAGGTAGTGAATAACGAAGACCAACTCACCAAAGTATTTTAAATTAAAAACTTAATGATTACATGTTTATTACAACTTAATCCAACTTTAAACTTAATATAAAATAATTACAACTCGCAGCGGAAATAAATAAAGTGATATAATTGTTCTATGTGATCTAGACTTCAACTATGGTCCAAGTCAAGCTGAAGAGTCTATCGATCCGAAATACTCAAGAGGGGGGGGGGGGGGGGGGGAGGGTGAATTGAGAATTTAAAACTTTTTAAAAGCTTTTTCGATTGTACGAATGTAATTGATTATTTAAAGTTTATTGATTAAACTTTTAACTAATCAACTAATGAAAGTAAAACAAAATAAACAAGCAAACGAAAGAGAAGAGAGACACGGTTTTTGAATTGGTTCAGTTTCACAAGTCAAAACCTACGTCCACTATTCTCGATTAATAAATTTAGTACCTTTCTACGGATTACAAATTTACTAACCCAACTCGTACAATTAACTCTAGCTGTAACTCAATGAGTATCGTTAAATACTCGAGTGACTAACTTACGCTAATAAGAAAGCACTAATGATTCTTGCAAAGGTTCACGTTAATGAACAAGTAAGAAATCAAATAAGCACTATTATCTTATAACGATAACTTAACAAATGAATATACGAGTTTAAAACACAGGACCTTTCAAAAATAACAAAACGGATTTCTGCTTTTAAACACACGATTTTGCTTTGTAAAAATAAGATCAATTTTTATGCTTAAGGTCTTTAAATTAAATGTTGCAAAGAGCAAAGTATTTATAGGAAGGAAAGAGCAAGGCAATTCGGATTTTAGAAATCCTAATAGCCGAATAATATGAGATATGTTAACAAATCATATCTTCTATTATTTCTTTCCTAGAAGCCTAAAAGATAATAAAGAATATTCCAAAAGATAGAATATAATTTATTCAATTATTATCTTTACTATAAATTCTAAGATATGATAAGATTTTCTATAACAAGAATATCTTTTATCATAAATATATTAAGTAAGATATATAAGATATGTAAAGATATTATTAAGGAATAAAATCTTTACCAAATACACCTTAGGTTACACAAGATGTCACGGCTCATATGCCTCGTGACTCGTGCAAACCCTAGCTCAATATATGGGTTAGAATTTAGGTTTTAAGAGAGGCTTTGTTGAAACCCTAATTAGTAGCATGGTCCAACTCATAAGTTGACCCAACATGACTACTAGTCAACGTTCAACATAAAACCGAACTCCGCTCTAAACCGGGCTTTATTAAATAAATACTTTTATCAAAACATTTAAAATAAATTTTAAACAATTTTAAAAACAATTTTGAAACATTATATGTCGTGTATAATAAACTCATCATTTCAATGTTATAGTAAGAGAGCTATAACATTGAGCTCTTTTCCATGTAATGTTATAGCTGCAAGACTATAACTTTACTAAATCAAGAAACTCATTCTTGGTTATCATTACGAGATAATCACTTATACTATTCTAATCTTCAAGGAGATCTTCCAGTATAGGCTACGTCATCATCCAAGCTTGATTAATCTTTAGACGGACTTCGTCTTTACATAAATCTTGAATGAATCTTCACATCGTTTGATCTTGAATTGAGGCTTGACTCTTATATACTTCCATCACAACTTCCTTTGTTGTTTGTATTGGATAAATCGAATCTAAAAGACTTAGACAAACGATTACGCGCAACAAATATATAAATTATAAAGCACCTTGACATCATCAAAACATAAACATATATTCTATATGGTTCAACAAATTCCCCCTTTTTGATGATGGCAAGCCTCCTAATGTTGTGACTAAGTAAAGAGTTCCCCCTAAATATAATACCGTCATTTTAATAATAAAGATCAATGCAAGATTATGACGATTAACAAAAAATAGAAACTTTAAGGACTTTAAGAGACAATTGGTCTTGACAAGGAGCAAGCTTAGGTAGATGCTTACCATAGACGTTTTTTCCCCCTCTTGACATCATCGAAAAGGTAAGAACAAAACTGAAATGACTAGAATAATATAAGACGAGACACGAGATAAAACGTCATAGAACATAATATTAGCACGCATAACTATAAGCATCTAGAGAAATAATTATCATACAAACTTAAGAAAACATTGTTGATGCCAAAGGGCCGAATAAACACATGTTTAGAGAAATACTTGGGCCATAATCCACAAGTAGATGCCAAAATGGGCCGAATTTAAGTTTGCAAAATACACCATCAAGATAACGAAAATATTCTAAAAGGAGAGGGTGCTAGATAAGGCAAGGTGAGACAAAGTCAAATGTTTCGGGTTCTGAAAGGGTTCACGTAGTCGGGGCGGGTATGATGTTCCAAGGCATCGAGACGATCGAAGGAGCTCCTCACAAGCTGAGAAAGACCTTGAATACTTCGTTCAAAGTTGAGTATCTTCAAGGACAAAGCTTTAGTTGCCTCCAAAGTTAGTGACTGATCATTTGCCATAGCTTTTCCATACATAACCAAAGCACCGCCTTGACTGGTGAGAAAGGTAAGACGACCTCCATATGGGAACACTTCCCCATGAATAGCCTTCAATTCCCTCTCAAAACCCTCTAGCCTCTTATCCACCTCATCCATCCAAGAATAAACCCAAGAAGCATCCAAACCCGACTCCAACGACCGTGATGGTCCAACATGTTATAAAACCATAGCCAAGTGGGTGGATTGCGAACACTTCCCCATGAATAGCCTTCAATTCCCTCTCAAAACCCTCTAGCCTCTTATCCACCTCATCCATCCAAGAATAAACCCAAGAAGCATCCAAACCCGACTCCAACGACCGTGATGGTCCAACATGTGATAAAACCATAGCCAAGTGGGTGGATTGCTCCTCAAACTTCTCCATTAAAGTAGTCATAAAACTTCCCAATTTTGCCTCTGTTGGCCCCAAACCCGAATCACTCGGAATCTTCCCAACATCCTTGATAAGTAACAACTCGGGTCCATCAACGACAAGACCCATAAGCTTAATCAAACGATCACACGTTCAATACTTTGCACTTACACCGTAGCTATCCCGTCCCACCACTCGTTTCACTTCTAACAACCGAGACACCCACATCCCATATGGAAGGTCGATTGTTGTACTAAATTTCTCTTTGGTAACCGTGAGACTCGTTTGGACAATACGATGTAAAACAAGACTCGCTAAATTCACCTTTTGTCTTCCAACCATGAGTAAATATTAATAGCCTCATAACTCGAAACCTTGTCTCGTCCTCCTCTCCTCGGCACAACCGTGTTCCAAAGAAAATTTAAGAGGAACTTAATTTTCGCCGAGAGAGGACGAACAACAATGTTCCCACCATCCGTGCCAATATCCCCAAAATACTTCTTAACCAATAATTCCTTGTCACTAACAACATTGGACCTTTCAAGACTCAGATTAATTTCAATTCCGTCATCGGGAACCGAAAAAGCAGAGCAAAAATCAAAAGCAGAAACAGTCACCTCAACACCATTAACCAATGCATGCAAGACCCTTTTCTTAATCGACACACTAGTAAAGAATTGAACAATTTCAACCGGATAAATTGGACCCGAAAATTGACTAATGTGACTCCACCCTTAAAAATCAAGAAAATCAATGAAGGGCGGGAACATTAACCAACCAAGATTTGGGATAATACCTTCCTCCATGTATAGAATACTTCAAGACACGAGAAACAAGGATGCTTTCGTCATGAGTCAACCGGACTTGATTTAACCCTTCTTTTGTAGCGGCTTTCGAAACATCCCGGAGTAAAGTTCATGCAACACCATTCCTTACAACAATCTCGGGCTCCTCAATATCATTACCTTCATCAACAACTACCTCATTCTTCCCTTTTAAAAGGCGGCGTCTCTTTCCCTCGGACACCGAGTCGTCCCGACCGTGAAACAGGGGTGTAGATGAATTTGGTTGAGGTGAAGGAAAGCTAGAAGAATTAAGATCATGAGATGGTAGTAGTGATGATGGGTTGTTAAAGTGACGGCTTTGTTGATGGCAGGTTGATGATCGGGTTTTTGCATGGTTTGAATTCATTGTGATGTTGATGGTTGAGTAAAGGAGGTGATGTTGAGATGATGGTAAATCTTTTGAGAAGAGAAAAAGTTATGCAAGTGGGGATGTAGTAATGGTTGACACGGCAAAGAAAGGGGGGTAATTAAAAGGCTAGGTTTAGGTTTAGGCAAGTGTTAATCAATTATGGTAAGTGTCAAATAGTGTTAAGAGTTAAGGTAGGAATAGGATGGTAGATGATCAAATAAATATGGTAAAAGATAAGATATGGAAAAGATAATTATTTGATGTTTATTTAGGAATAGGAAGCATAATACGTAAGATTTTGTGAGGCTATTTTAGGAGAATTTTGTGCAATTTGGAAATATAAAAATATGGTGTATCTTGATAAAAGATAAAGTTTGTATGACAATTAAATTCTACATAACAAATAGAATTTATGATAAATATTTTCCTATAAACGAAATTATTCATGCAACGCAATATACGGACACAGTCATACAATCTTAACTTAAACTAGTCAGTCATAGGAAAATTAAACAAATATAGAAGCTTAGGTACCACCAATTAAACCAATTTCCAACCGTAAAGTCTCAAATCGTTCTCTAGCTAACGATTTTGTCAAAATGTCAGCCCATTGTTTTTCAGTACTACAAAATTTAAGTTTTATATTCCCCTTCTCAACATGGTCTCGAATAAAATGGTGTCTTATTTCAATGTGTTTAGTACGTGAATGTTGTGCGGGATTTTTAGAAATTATTATTGCACTAGTATTATCACATAAAATAGGAATACATCCTACGTCAATACTATAATCACGTAATTGTTGCTTAAGCCATAATAATTGAGTAGATACAAGTCCTGCAGCGATGTATTCGGCTTCAGCAGTTGAGAGGGCAATAAAATTTTGCTTCTTCGAACCCCACGTAATAATACACGGTCCGACAAATGTGGCGACACCCGACGTGCTTTTTCGGTCTAGAGAACATCCTGCGTAGTCAGCATCGGAATAGCCAAGTAGATCGAAGTTACACTCCATCGGGTACCATAAATACAGCTTGGCCGTTCCAATTAAATATCGTAAAATTCGTTTTACGGCCGTCAAATGCGATTCTTTGGGAGATGATTGATATCTCGCACAAACGCATACGCTAAACATAATATCGGGTCTACTTGCGGTCAAATATAACAGTGACCCAATCATTCCACGGTAAGTAGTTTCATCAACTGATTTACCGTCTTCATCTAATGTCAATTTCTTGTTCTCGCCCATTGGAGTAGGCATAGCATGGGAATTTTCCATTCCGAATTTTCGAATTAATTCCTTGATATACTTCTGTTGATGAATTTTAATGCCTTCATCGGTTTGTTGTATTTGAAGACCTAGGAAGAATTTCAATTCTCCCATCATACTCATCTCGAACTCGGAAGTCATCAACTCAGAGAAATACTTGCACAAGCTTCGGTTGGTCGATTCAAAGATAATGTCATCGACGTATATTTGAAAAATCAAGAGGTTAGAACCCTCAGATTTTAGAAATAGAGTTTTATCAACGGATCCTCTATTGAATCCACTGTCAAGTAGAAACTTAGATAATTTGTCGTACCATGCCCTAGGAGCTTGCTTTAATCCATATAGGGCTTTATCTAGCTTAAAGACATGATCTTAAAATTTGTTATTCTTAAATTCCGGGGGTTGTTCAACGAAGACTTCTTCCTATAGATATCCATTTAGAAATGTTGTCTTGACGTCCATCTGGAAGAGCTTCATTCCTTTATGTGCAGCGAATGCTATTAGAAGTCTAATAGCTTTAAGACGAGCAACAGGTGCGAAAGTCTCGTCATAATCTATTCCTTCTTGTTGATTATAACCTTGGACCACCAATCTTGCTTTGTTTCTGATAATGACTCCGGCATCATCTAATTTGTTCCTAAAGACCCACCTTGTTCCAATGACAGATCGATCCTTTGGTCTAGGAACTAAATTCCAAACCTTGTTTCTTTCGAACTGTTGAAGCTCTTCTTGCATAGCTATAATCCAATCTGATTCAGCAAGAGCTTCATTGATATTTGTTGGTTCGATCATGGATAGAAAAGAGTAGAAAGAGCAGAAGTTATTCAAGGAACGTCTAGTTTGAATACCCTTCTTAATATTCCCTAGAATATTGTCCATGGGGTGTGAACTCTTGTATTTCCACTTTGTTGAAGTACTTGGTTCTTCATCGTTATTTGAGCTTGACCCAACTTCATTTGGCTCGAAGTTGGAGAAAGTTCCCCCTGAATCCAATCCGGGTGTCGTATTAGAACCGATTATAACCTCGGACTCTACACCTTGATTTGGATTCAATGTTATAGTAATATCACCTATAACATTAGTTTGGGAGTCCTTATTTTGAGTCAATGTCATAGTATCATCAACTATAACTTTGGTTTTCTCCTTTTTATCTTTTGAAGAGCGATCAAGTTCATCACTTGTTCCCTCAATTTCATTGTCCTCCAATTCTAGTTCCGGGGGTCGTCTCTTGAAAGACGGAAGTCGGGTTCATCCAAGTCTTCTTCCTCATCTTGTAAAGGCTTATCAAACACGTTACCTTCATCAAAAATAACGTGTACACTTTCTTCAATACAAAGAGTTCTCTTATTGAAGACTTTGTAAGCCTTGCTATGATCTGAATATCCTATGAAAATCACCTCATCACTCCTAAGGTCGAATTTACTTAACCGGTTTTTACCGTTATTATGAACAAAACATTTACTCCTAAAGCAACGAAGATGGGAGATATTAGGTTTTCGACCTCTAAGGAGTTCGTAGGGGTTTTTCTTAAGAATAGGTCGAATCATAGCACGATTATGGATATAACAAGAAGTACTAATGGCTTCAGCCCAAAAGTTACGAGGTAAACCACTACACAAAAGCATTGTACGTGCCATATCTTCTAAAGTTCTATTCATACGTTCAACGACACCGTTTTGTTGAGGAGTTCTTGGTGCAGAGAAGTTATGCCCTACAACATTAACTCTACAATCAATATATATAACTAAAGGAGGCTTTTTTTTCTAATTATACTTTTAACATTAGAATTAGGAGATAATTAATTATTTACAATTTTTCTATTATAATTAGGAATATAATTTTCCTATTAGGAATGAGAATTAATTAATTATTTTACGATTTTCCGTTTAGAAATAGGAAATAAATTAACAATTTATTAAGGCTTTTTTTTCCTAATTATACTATTAGAATTAGGAGATAATAATTATTTAAATTTTTTCTATTATAATTAGGAATATGATTTACTATTAGAAATGAGAATTAATTAATTATTTTATAATTTTATTATTAGGAACAGAAATAAATTAATTATCTACAATTTATTAATATTAAAAAATTATTCATTGTATTTGTTCTTTTTTTATTAAATTAGAAGGAAAAAAACTCTTTGATATATTTATAATATCCAATTTTATAACAACTTTCGATTAAAAAAATGAGGTATTATGAGGCTAAAAAGCCCTAGGCCGAACTGGGTAATGACAAATGTGCATGCATAATACGTACTACATGGAATTTACTCATGTATAGAGTAAAATGAACTCTGAAATATGCCCATACGTCTTTTGTTATTGCTAATGTCATATTTAATTATACATAATACGAAGTTTATTTTTCAAATGTCATATGTATTTCTCCTACTAATTTTAAAGTTATTTCCCTCACAATACACTTCAACTTCTATTCATAATTTATTATATATTAGTTACATTCATTTGTCATTATATAAAAGTATATTAATCAAAATTTAAATACGATATTCACAAATTATTGATAATTACAAAGTTTGATATCTATTTTAAGGAGTATTAAAAGATGAAGAAAGTTGCTGCTAATTTGCGAGTCGAAATATCATATTATGACAAAAGAGTAAATGTTTTGAAAAACTTTATTGTGCGATTATTTTACAATTTAAAGTAAAAAATGGTACTACGAGTAATCAAATAGATTTGAATGAGGCTTGAAGGTAAATTAGATACACTTATTATAGAAATATGTATAAGGTTATATTCAATTCAAGCAACGATCAACATTTTAAAAAGTCATGAAAAACACATAAAAGGATAACAGTAATTTTTTTCCTAACATAATGAAGACCTTCTCTATCAATCTTTTCTTCTAACAAATTTACATGCATAAAAAACGGTACTATTCAATTATATGGAGCAAACTGATTATTGTTGATACTATATGTTTTCTTTTGTGTAAATTGAGCACATCATCACTATAATTTAGGGAGAGATACGAATTGGGGAAGGGTGAGGCATATTCGTCATGCATAAAGCATAATATGATGCTTTAACCACCTTTAGGCAAAAATATAAAAATAAATGAAACCCTAAAAGGGGGTCACGTACTTGCCAACTCTTCTATAGTTCTCTACCACATTAATATTCTTATGAAGTTTATGACATTTATTTCATATTAATAAAAAAAATGATTATACTGCTTCGTACAATTTGTTATTTATAACTTTTAGCTAATTTATTTGAACTTGCTTAAATGAGTATATTTTAAGTGAAGAATATTAATTATAAATATGATATAAAGTTTGATCTTTAATTTCCTAAGAGATAAAAAAAACTCAATTTTTTATTTCTTACAATATACTAATTAGAGGTCATAATGTAAAACATGAAATTACATCACAATCTATTATTTCAATATATCGATGATCAACACTCAAAATAGCACATTTGTTATTTAAATAGTGTAAAAACACTCAAAATGCTAAAAAAATGCTCAATTTGTCGTTATCAAACAAAACCAAAGTTTCTGCATTTTTTTTGTCATGTTCAACTTAATCTTTACAGGATGTAAAAATGATGAAGTTCAGAAAAGCGGTTAGTTTTCTGTTAGTTAGATGGACTTTTCAAGAAAGAGATAAAAGCTTTGCATTTTAGACCGTTTTATATGTGAACCGAAGAGATTAAGTAGTGGGCTAAAGGTTGTTTCGAGTGGGAATGAGGTTGATTGCGATGAGTTGGTTGATTAAAGTTTTTCCTTACTAGATCTAGAAAGGGGATAATAATTATGAGATAATAAAATTTGAAGAAAGAAGAACAATAAAAATGAGATGGAGGTAGTAAGATTTATTTATGCAAAATGAAATAAATAGCAAAGTTCGTGTATATATATAATATTCAAACTTATTCAGTTTACAAATATAGTACCCAAGCACTTGGTTTGAGTTTCTGGAATGGAGGTAAGGGAGGGGACGAGAAAAAGACTAGGAAGGGAAAGGGAGAGAGATAAGAGTGGAGATTGCTTCTTAAACTTTTCTTTGTTGAAATAGAAATAAATTGTCTTCGATAAGGGAGACGAGGATCCATATCATCTGGAGTAAATATTGGTTTTTCATGGAGGTGAATGTGATTTATGACTTCTTAGATGTAAAACGTGGCAGAAAGGTAATGATAGTAATAGTGGATTGGAGGTTGTTTCAAGTAGTAAGAACTAATCTCAGTGGCTGATGTTTTATTTTGCGGGTAAATTAGTGGGGTGGAGGGAGGGTGCATTTGTGGAGGGTGATGAGTTGAACGAAGATAGTACTGATAATAAATAAGGTTATTTTATCAGCAAAATATTGCTTGCATTAAAACACATAGGTAACATGAATAATAACAAGAAACTTCAAAAGATCATGCTGATAAACTTAATCTTGACCCCATCAATCTAAATTAAAGTAAAATCTTAATTCTAACAACATTGTCGAGAGCAAAGGTTAGTTTCCATTGGATTGTGGATTTTTCTAAAAGTAGGGGTTTAGTTTTTCACTTAGTTGGATAAATTTGAGAGAAGTTTCGAAGACAAGGATCTATCTTTCAAGGGTGAGATTGTTTTAGATTATTTGTCTGAATAGGGAAGAAAAATAGGGGTCTGCGTAAAGGATTTTGTTTCAAATGAGAAGATGGAGGGCAAGACTATTATTATAGGTGGGGTGTCATAAGCAGCCTCAGCCATGTAGTATTGCGTTGGAATTTGGTACACATACAAAGGTACGTCTATAGTTTGACCAGGAGATATAGAATTTAACTACCTGTAAATGTTTTACGTAACTAACATTTGACCCAACAATGATTAAATTATGGTTGTTATTCTAAAGAAGGAGATTTGTTGCATCATTGAGTTGATTATGCAAAGCAGATGTTATTGTTTTCCTTGACCGATTGAAAAACAAACATGTATTAATGAACAAAATCTAAAAACTCTCAGTCCCAAGTATCATATATATAAACTTCATATTGGTTTTATTTTCTTAAAAAAACAACATTGTCGAGAGTAAGGGTTAGTTTCCATTGGATAGTGGATTTTTCAAGAAGTAGGAGTTTAGTTTTTCACTTGGTTGGAAAAATTTGAGATATGTTTCGGAGACAAAGATCGATCTTTTAAGGGATGAAATTGTTTTAGATCATGTGTGTGAATAGGGAAGAAAAATAGGGGTTTGCGTGAAAGATTTTATTTCAAATGAGAAGATGGGGGTCAAGACTATTGCTAAAGAGGGGGCATAAGCAGCCCTAGCCATGTAGTATTGCGTCGGAATTTGGTTCGCATTCAAACGTACTTCTATAGTTTGACCGGGAGATATAATATTCTAACTACCTCTAAATGTTTACATAATTACAATTTGATCCAGTAATGATTAAATTATGGTTGTTATTCGAAAGAAGGAGATTTGTTGCATCATTAAGTTGATTTGGCAGAGTAGATATTATTGTTTTCCTTGACCAATTGAAAAACAAACAAGTATATATGAACAAATTCTAAAAACTATCAGTCCAAGTATCATATATATAAACTTCATATTAGTTTTATTTTACTAAAAAAAGTATTTTATTAATCAAACACTCTTTTATTCTTATGTCAATATTATGTTAACGGGAATTATTTGTTGGTCATACAGCATATATAAAATCTTAGAGATGAACGATATACTATATGTCTATATTCCATTTTATTGTGAAATATATCACACATTATTTTAATATCCGTGCAACGCACGGGCAAGAAAACTAGTATTCTATGAAAGCTTGGTTATCAAACTCGGTACCATGATCCGTACGAATAGATACAATATTAGTCTTATATTTGTTTTCAACACGTTTCATAAGACAATCAAATTGATCAAACGTTTCGTCTTTTGAATGAAGAAAGATAGGCCATACATACCTTGAGTAATCGTCTACAAGAACAAAGACGTACCTGGATCCTCCTCTACTCCTTACCTTCATCGGTCCACATAAATCCATGTGCACTAGTTCCAAGGCTTGATTTGTGTTTACTACTCTTTTCGGTTTGAACGATGATCTTACTTGTTTGCACCTTGCACACGTGTCACACATGTTTTCTTGGTCGAACTTGATTTTAGGTAACCCTTCAACCAGGTCCCACTTCTTGAGTTTATTCAAGGTTACTGAGCTAATATGACCAAAGCGTTTATGCCACTAACAAGGATCATCAAGTGTAACTTTCATGCACGAAAAAGAGTTAGTAGGCACAGCATTTAAATCTACCATATAGACATTTCTTTTCCTGTGGCCTTCTAGAATAACATTGCTAGTTCCTTCAATAATAATGCGACAATTGTCAGTATGAAAAACTACTTTGTTACCTTTGTCGCATAGTTGAGATATGCTTAGTAAGTTATGTTTTAGACTGTCCATAAGATAAACGTCACTGATCGCGTGAGACTTAGAAATTCCGATTTTGCCAACGCCGATTACTTTTCCCTTTTTATTGTCCCCGAACTTCACCTTTCCTCCGTTGAAAGGCTTGAGTGATAGAAACAAATTTCTATCTCCAGTCATGTGTCTTGAGCATCCACTGTCAAGATACTATTGATTGTTTTCTTTCACCACTACCCGCAGAAAGGATTAGATACAGTTTTTAGGTATCCAAGCTAAGTTGGGTCCCTTATGATTAGTTACTCTATATACTAAATCTTTCCGAATCCAAACTCGTCTAATAGCCGTTTTTCTAGCCCTTGGGTTATTTTGCGTGGGAGGAGTTCTAGGTTTAGGGTTTTCTTTCGGTCTAGGAATTCCTCTAGGTCTATCATGACTGTTACCCTTGTGAATAGGTTTACTAGGTTGACGTCGACATGGGTTTTGTGAGGTACTAGGTTTCTTGGTGTAGTCGAAAGCCATGTCATAGAACCAACGAAACTTATTGTTCCTTTCTTCGTTAGGTTCATTTATGGGGGTTTCATCATTCTCGTCAACTGTGTCAACGGTTTTAGCATTATCGGCATTTTTTCGTATATCATGAGCCTTTTTGACACAAATAATTTGGATGTGACCCGTATGACCACAGTAATTACAAATCAGATATTCAGGAAGATCATCATACTTCCTTTTTCTAAAGTCAAAATCCGAAGGTGTTGATTTGCATTTAGCGTGATCTCTACGGCTATAGCACTCATGTCCTAACCCCATCTTCATATTATTCTCAGATTGTTCGGTTAGGAAGTTTAGGTCTTTTGTGCTACCTTCACACTTATCATGGACCTTTCTAGCATGTAGAAGTAGGTCTTTTAGGGTTTTAATTTCCTCTTGACATTTCGTGTGATCTACATCATTATCTTTCTTAAAGTTATCACGAAAGTCTTGAAATCGTTTGTTAAGAAGGAATACAACATCAGAATGTTGTTTCTTAACATTGATCATGTCGGTCTTAGATTCCTTTAATTGCTTTGAAAGGGAATCTCTCTCTTTCTTTTGGTCTAAGATCACTGCTTCATCAGATGTGACCTTAGTTTCAAAAAGTTCTTTGGCTTTTCTAAGTTCTAAAGTCATAGCTTCATTTGCGATAACTTTGGCTTGAAGGTGCTTGATGTTAAGCTTTAGGTCTGAAGTTATAGCTTCATTAGCTATAACTTTGGACTCTAATTCCTTCTTTTTAGCCATAGTAGAATCAAACGTTGTTGCTTTCTCAGCTATAACCTTAGATTTTAACTTCTTAGCTTTGGCCTTCAGAGTATGATTCTCTTCTGCAATTTCGAGAATCTGTCCCTTTAGATCTTTTAGCTCCAACTTCTATTCGTGACACTTATTGAGAGATTGTTCAAAGAATTCAATTAAAGCACTTTTAGGCAATTTCTTGACGCGTTTTTTAAGCTCAAGATAACTTACCTCTTCATCATCATCTTCGTCTGATTCTCCAAGAAAGCAATAATTTGAGTGTAAGTTTGTGCTTTCATCGTCGCTGTCGGATATTAGGTCAAGACTAACGCTACTGAGACAAAGGTTGGCTACTTCGTCGTCTTCAGATCCCTCGTCATCTTCTGAGTCAAGGTCTCCCCAACACGAAGCCATCATAACCTGTTTGAATTCTCTCTTTGTCTTATCACGTTTTGCCTTGTCCTTGATCTTCTCCCATGTTGGACAATCCTTGATCATGTAATCAGATTCTCCACACTTGAAGCAACCTCTGTTGGTAAAGATGAATTTGATTCTGTAACCTTTTTGTTGGATGACTTGTTGTTGTTTTAGGATGATTTTGTTTGTTTGTTTCGAAATATCTTATTTTTGAAACGGCGTGCAAACAGAACAGTTTCATCCTCTAGTTCAGAGTCAACTTATTCGCTCTTTAAGGCCATACTCTTGTTTCAGCTTGGTTCAGCGTCAACTTTGTTAAGAGTAATTTCATGGGCCATGAGAGCACCGATGAGTTCTTGATAGGATAGGTTTTCAAGATCTCGTGATTCCTCCATTGCAGTGACTTTAGCACGCCACATCTTAGTAAGGCTCCTAAGAACCTTTCTAGCAATGTCCTCGGTACTGAATTTCCTACCTAGGTTTTTCAGTTCATTTATGATGCTTGAAAACCTTGCGGACATACTATCTTAGGACTCATTAGGCTCCATAATAAATAGCTCATATTTTTGCATAAGCAAATCTATTCGGTGCTTCCTAACAATGGAAGTACCTTCATAAGCTAGTTCAAGCCCATCCCATATCTCCTTGGCCGTAGAGAATGAAGAAAACCGATCAAACTCTGTAGAAGTTATTCCGTTTTGCAGGACACTTATTGCTTTGGAGTTCTTTTCGGCCTTCTTGTAGTTGGCCTCGACATAGTCCTCTTCTTTCTTTTCATAGGTAGTGCCTTCCTCGGATGCAACAAGAATTTTGTGCGGTTCGTTTTGGATAATCCTCCAGCACTCCCAATCGTGAGCTTTCACATAGTGAGTCATCATGTTTTTCCACAATCCATAATTCTTCCCATCAAAGACGGGACACTTGAGATATTTGGAATCCATTTATCACGTGATAGGCAGCAGAATATAAAACAATAGGATAAATAAATACAAGATAGATCAGCCTTTTTGCGGTTAGGCAATCAAGAGCACGAGGCTCTGATACCCAATTAAAGAGTCTATCGATCCGAAATACTCAAGAGGGTGGGGGGGGGGGGGGTGAATTGAGGATTTAAAACTTTTTGAAAGTTTTTTCGATTGTATGAATGTAATTGATTATTTAAAGTTTATTGATTAAACTTTTAACTAATCAACTAATGAATGTAAAACAAATTAAACAAGCGAACGAAAGAGAAGAGACACACGGTTTTTGAAGTGGTTCAGTTTCACAAGTCGAAACCTACGCCCACTATTCTCGATTAATAAATTTAGTACCTTTCTACGGATTACAAATTTACTAACCCAACTCGTACAACTAACTCTAACTGTAACTCAATGTGTACCGTTAAATACTCGAGTGACTAACTTACGCTAATAAGAAAGCACTAATGATTCTTGCAAAGGTTCACGTTAATGAACAAGTAAGAAATCAAATAAGCACTATTATCTTATAACGATAACTTAACAAATGAATATACGAGTTTAAAACACACAACCTTTCAGAAATAACAAAACGGTTTTCTGCTTTGAAACACACGATTTTGCTTTGTAAAAATAAGATCAATTTTTATGCTTAAGGTCTCTAAATTAAATGTTGAAAAGAGCAAAGTATTTATAGGAAGGAAAGAGCAAGGCAATTCGGTTTTTAGAAACCCTAATGGCCGAATAATATGAGATATGTTAACAAATCATATCTTCTATTATTTCTTTCCTAAAAGCCTAAAAGATAATAAAGAATATTTCAAAAGATAGAATATAATTTATTCAATTATTATCTTTACTATAAATTCTAAGATATGATAAGATTTTCTATAATAGGAATATCTTTTATCATAAATATATTAATTAAGATATATAAGATATGTAAAGATATTATTAAGGAATAAAATCTTTACCAAATACACCTTAGGTTACACGAGATGTCACGGCTCATATGCCTCGTGACTCGTGCAAACCCTATCTCAATATATAGGTTAGAATTTAGGTTTTAAGATAGGCTTTGTCGAAACCCTAATTAGTAGCATGGTCCAACTCATAAGTTGACCCAACATGACTACTAGTCAACGTTCAACATAAAACCGAACTCCGCACTAAACCGGGCTTTATTAAATAAATATTTTTATCAAAACATTTAAAATAAATTTTAAACAATTTTCAAAAGAATTTTGAAACATTATATGTCGTGTATAATAAACTCAGCATTTCAATGTTATAGTAAGAGAGCTATAACATTGAGCTCTTTTACTAGTAATGTTATAGCGGCAAAGCTATAACTTTACTAAATCAAGAAACTCATTCTTGGTTATCATTACGAGATAATCACCTATACTATTCTAATCTTCAAGGAGATCTTCGAGTATAGGCTACGTCATCATCCAAGCTTGATTAATCTTTAGACGGACTTCGTATTCACATAAATCTTGAATGAATCTTCACATCGTTTGATCTTGAATTGAGGCTTGACTCTTATATACTTCCATCACAACTTCCTTTGTTGTTTGTATTAGATAAATCGAATCTAAAAGATTTAGACTAATGATTATGCACAACAAATATATAAATTATAAAGCACCTTGACATCATCAAAACATAAACATATATACTATATTGTTCAACACGAGCTCTCATCCCAATGCTCCCGAGTTAGCTAATCTTTAGTACCTGTCAAATCTGCTCCCCATAAAACGGTTCACCGCAGGTGTTCACGAATACACTGTCAACCACGAGGTTGAGTAGGAATAACCAACAACAAGTCAAAGTGAAATGTTATGATATATAATGCCAATACAACTGAGCGCATCACCCGAAACACCCATTCATCCCGTCAATCCCTGGCCCGGGGTATCGATCATTCCAACCGAAGTTGAAGTATCCACCATGCCAACCGAAGTTGAGGTATCCACCATCCCAGTATAACCTGAGGTATCCAACAATTACGATATATAGCAATAACAATAACCCATCTCAACACGAGGCCGAGGTATCCACTCAAAGATATATAATACTAACAATAACCATAACTCGTCTCAGACCGAATATGAGGTATCCAATAAACAATATGAATAAACCAATAACCAAAATATAATTTCATGACATATAATTCACATCCGACAATTCATCCAATGGCAATTATCCACAAAGTTCCACAATTCCTCTTATCAAATAAATAGCAAGACAAGTTGAGTAGTTATCCTACCTCGAGAGCCAGCACTCCAATCACGCAATCCAATAAAATAGTTCCTCACAAAACCGTCACCTAAACATATAATAATATTTATAACTTAATTATTAATTATTCAATTTATCATTATATTAATTTAATTAATATAATTCATTTATATTAATTATTTCCGTATGACTTATTATTACGTAAAACCCGTCTTTAAAATTTAAACAAGTCAACAAATCAACCCACTACACCCATGTAACTCACGACAAATTCCCCCATTACCCGTGTAACACCCATCACCAACACCCACACATACACCCAAACAACCCGTTTTACTACACCCAAACCCGACACAACCACCTCTGACACCAACCCCACCGTGAGCCTCCACATCCAGCCACCCAAACACGCCCCAACACCAGCTTCAACCACCTCCAACCACCCCCAAACTCACGCCCTAGCACCCACAAGCATAACATCCTTTATCGAAAACCCGACATCGACAAACACCGCGTTCAAGCTATTACCTACGACGACCACCACCACCACCACTACAGTTCACCCTCATCCTCCACCGTGCCCAGAACCATCATCTACCCAATCACTCACGCTCTAACTACCTCTCTAAGCCCGACATCAACAACCAAGTCCTCCACCCTCAACACCGTGTAAAGAACCCCTCGCCACAACCGCCACAACCACCACAACCACCACTACCGCCTGTAACCACCATATTTGGCACCACTGTCCCACGTTGAATCTATAGGTGGTCCCCTTTCCCCGGTACAGTCGCAAAAACAGTCACAATGTCCGTCTTAAAACAGCCACGACAACACCTCTACTTTCCTCTGTTTTGCCGCCACCACCGTCACCAACCACCACCTGCCACCACACCGACACCTCCCCCAAGACCGACTCAACCACCCCATCACAACTCAACCATGCCCAGGTCAAGACTCGTCTATTATAGGGTTCGAAACCCGAGTTTAACTCGCGGCACAAACACCTAACCATCACGACAACCACTCCTTGTTCCTAGCCCTGGTTGGTCAACGTCGGTCAACAAGGTCTCATGGTGGCCTAACGTGGTTCACAGCCATACTAGGGTCAACGTCGAAGTCACACGGTGGCCCCTATGGTGGTCAGATTACACGGTTAAGACAAGTAGTTTAATAGATTAACTAGCTGTGTAAAGCGATCTTACCTCTTAATCAATTGCAGGCTTAATTCCATCTTTCCTCCTTTAATCCCTTCCTTCTTCTTTCTATCAATTATTTTCAGATTTTTTTGTATATATAGTCTAGGTTTAGATGTATAAAACATTAATTAGGAAACTTATTACCTAATTACTTTAATTATTAGAAAATACAATTAGTAATATAATTAGGTATATTAGTATCATTACTCAAAAATCAAAAATTCCGAATACGAAACCCAAGGCGACACAGTCCATCACCACTTCCCAGATCACTTATTGTTCTGTTTTATTATATAATATATTATTCCGTCTTATTCACGATTATAAATTATGAACTTATTATAATTAGTTATTTAAAATGCGTAAATTATTAATATAAATACTTATCAAATTACGGGGTATTACAAAATCATATGAATGTGATAGGCTAAATGAGTATGGCATGAAATGATGATGTAACAATGCAAGTTATTAAGACTCCATATCTACTCCATATGAAACCCGGTGACGGAATCGCAACACCGCCACCAACAGCCGGACCGCAGTCAATAACAAATTACTTAGGACACACCCGTGGTACCGGACCCGAGCGCTAACCGGATCCCTGCCAGACGTCGTGCCTCAACCACACGAGTCACTCCAAACTCGAATCAGTAACGTGCATGTCCCTCTTGGAGTGGGAAGCTCCAAGAGGTGAACCAAGTGTAAGACCGTTTCCCAACCGTCTTACATCTCCTCAACAACAACCAACATGATACAAAAATCCTCCATTCACCACCTCCAACATCCACAATAAACCAAATATGCACAATGTGCCAATAAGACTTTCCACACAATAATAAACCATTTTATGACAAGAATCCACATGTTTACTAATAAACCAACTAATCAATTGACAAACTACCCAATTCATGTTATAATGCAACTAAGTTATATCATGATGCCAAATCCACTTACCCAATTATGAGTTATGATGAACATCCAACATTAGTGTGTAATCAAACCCAATTACTTACTTACTCATATTATCATGATACTACAACATGTGTTATGTAATTCATGATAACTAATGCAAAAGAAAACACCCATATTATCAAAGCCAAGTAGGGAAACCCTACCTCTTGCAATCTCCACGTAATTAGGCAAGCAAGCTTGAAGGACTCCTCAATGAAGTCTCCTCCTACACAATTAATGACTAACTATTACCACAACATACTGCAACAATAATAATATTAATTAACCCCTTAGTTAACCCACTTAATTAGTAAAAACCTTAATTAAAAACCCATAGGACAACATACTAAGGAATTAGGGTTTACTAATTAAAGAATAAAGGAAAAAGGGTGAGTATTGCTTACAAATGTAAACAAATGATAAGCAATATAAATTGGAGAGCAAATCTTCAAAGGGATGGGCAAGATCTTGAGTGGATAAGATAAGAGAGGATTTTTGGGGACTTTAAGAGATAAGGGAGATAGGGTTTATGAGTAAGTGAGTTGAAAAATCTGAAAAGAGTGCTTAAATACCAAAGCCCAATAACAAAGCCCACACGTGGAAAAAAGACTGAACAGCGACACTGTAATACCCGCCCCTTTAGGGGACCTTCTAAGTCTAAAGAACCATATTGGGGGACAATGATAGACATGGTAGATAAACTTTGCTTAGTTACTCGGCCACCTCGGTCAAGTCAAGATGGCACTCGGTCGAGTCGATTTGGTCCAGCGATTATTTTACGATCGTGAACCGAAACTTATATCATTCATTTCTCATTTCTTTCATTTCTAAAACCTAAATCGGACTCTCTCTATCTCCCCTTCCTCTTCCCTACCTTCCTATCATTTCATCTTCGCGTTGGAGACTTGCATGGGAACGGGTTTAGCGAGTCGGGATGTAACCTCCGTCGGGAACTCATTAGCAAGGTAAGTTGCTGTCATCATCTTAATAACTTTTACAGTGGTTCCGTTATTGCTGGGTCGTGATAGGGTCTTATTTATTATTGTAGGTGATGACATTGGTATCGTGTTTGCATATGTGTGGTAGTCAACACTTGCAGGAAGATTCACTAGAGGTAAGTTTTTTCTACTCAGTATAGTTTGTGATTGATTGTATTATTGTGATTGTTTGTCATTGTGATTATGTTATCTTGGATGTTGAGATGGTTGGATGTTGGAGGAGTGGAGATGGATATTGTGAAGCCATATCGGGAGATGGTTTCACCGCCATGTTTCGCCCCTTTGTCACTCTCGTCACAAGGGAGATGTGCATATTAATGAGCTGTGTTCGCTCGTTGTGATGAGCGGGGATTGTTATGTTCACCGTTGCGGTCTGTCATCGCCTGGGGTGGGTTATGTGTCATGATTGGAACCCGACTACTCATTGCGATAAGAGCCATTGGTTACTATGCAGATCGGAGTTGGTGGAGGTCGTATTGATGTGTATACTTATGATGTTTCTATTGTACCTTGTTGTTCCTATTTTCATTATGTTCTGTTGCTGACTTGCGTGGTGTGTCTTGTTTTCCTTTCTACTATGTGTCTGCGGTGAGCAGGTAGTCTTATCAGGTGTTTATGGTTGCTGAGAGCTCTAGCTGGGGACCTTGGAGGGAACGAGTCACCGTTGAGTTTGCTTAGTTCAAACAGTCGAAGTTTTGGTATTTGTATATGATGCTTAGGTAGCTACTTTTGGTTATAGTCTTGTATCAGCATTTAAAAGATTAATTTATAAAATTGTATTTGTTCTTTTATTGTCAATTTGATATGTAAATGGAGGTGTTACAAAGTGGTATCAGAGTGACGATTTTGGAACCTGAAACCAATGAAATTAATCAACGTAAGATGTAAATTAAAATGAACCGGGTGTATATGTGTTGGGAGCCCTCTTATGTTTGATATTGGGTAAGAAGGCGCCCTGATTCCAAGATCCCGGCCCTGGCATGCTTAAGCCAGTACCTCCGCGGTTGGGATGGCATTGTGATGAGTATGGATGTGTTATTGTGTAAAAAGCAGTTGTTGGTGGCCATTGTGTGTGTATGATGTGAATATGTATATAGGTATGTAGACTTGTAGGATGCATAAGCATGCTAAGGGTATAATCGTAGCATTCTTGTGATGCGTGAAGCAAGTTCTAGTTGTGAGATGACTATGTGACAATGATACATATGTAGTTGTGAATACAGCCACCCGCGCCGCGCGCACTCGCGCCACGTTCACCTGCGCGTTGGTTTCGAGGCAGCGGCACTTCTCCCATGGAACTCTGGCGGGAGCCAAAGCACGTCATGGGCCATTACCAATTTAAAAGGCATTGAAACCGGTGAAAGGTTTGACAAGCCTGCATTTGTGAAGTCGCCACCAATTTTTATCGAAAATTGGAACCGTTTATGGAGAGTGTCGTTGGGGCTCTCAATCAAACACATTTATATTCTGAACAAATAACTAGTTAGTGGTTAAGTCGAGGTCGATCCATGGGACGGTGTGCTTTGGATTCTAAGTCTACCTATCTCAATTTATGCTAGTGTCACAATTGATTTAGGTTTGTAGTTGGTGAGTCTAAACTAATGCAAGCAATGAAGTAAAACAAGCAATAAAAGGAAGGATGCAAACAAATGATTAAAAGTGCTAGGATATCATGGGTTCATAGAGGATTCATGGAAGTTGATCATACAAACATGTTCTCAATTATATAGCAAGCACTTTATGTTGTGATGGGATCGAGTTGGAGAATCAGCTTACAATCCCTAAGAAGGTTTGGATCCCGGAGCCGAATCAATCTAGATTATACAACACCTACAAGTCGACTTAATCCTTCCTATTCAACATTATGCATGGTCTAATGAGGCTCGAGTTGGTTTATGTCTTACAAGCCTCATTGAAAAGATAAGTGATGGGTAAAAATGCAAGGATTCATAGGCTCGTATTTCATCAAACATAAGATGTGCATAAGTTGAAATCACAACAAGCAAACAATTTAATTATGAAAACATATTAGTTTAAGCATGAATTATTCCCCATGTTTGTTTCCCTTAATTCCCCATTAATCCTAGCTAAAAGACTACTCACTCATTATCATGGGAAACATGTCATTAATGGTGTCAATCATCACAACAAGTACAAACATGATAAGAGAATGAGGAAATAAACAATAAAGAGTAAAGAGATTATACCAAACTTAAGATGATCCAAATAATAAAGCAAAGAATAATAGAAGAAAACTTGATTGATTGATGAAGAGTTGTCAATTCTCCAATAATAACCCAATAGTCTCTAATTACCCAAAAATAATAAACTTGAACAATGATTGAGGAAAGATTAATGTGGAATTATTGAGATTAATCTATTCTAAAATACTCCTAATCTAATCTAAGAGAACTTGATTTATTCTAAGGGAACTTGATCATCTTGATTATAACAAATGAAGTATATATAGTAGTACATCATTAGGTTAAGCAAGGGTATATTAGTAAATATCATGGCTAAGTGTTGAGTAAGGAAATGCAAGTCCCGAAGGAAATGCGCATATCACGTTGCTAGTCCTACCACGATCCGCTCGGATCAGTTTGAAGCACGGTTGGTTCTGCCAAGGAATCCGCTCGGATCAGTATCGGGATGCCCAGATCATAGCGTT
This sequence comes from Silene latifolia, assembly GCF_048544455.1. Classification (NCBI taxonomy): domain Eukaryota; kingdom Viridiplantae; phylum Streptophyta; class Magnoliopsida; order Caryophyllales; family Caryophyllaceae; genus Silene; species Silene latifolia. The sequence continues at coordinate 418,527,417 of NC_133538.1, read as the reverse complement.
CTGAGACGCCCGTCTTGGGAGCAAGACGCTCGGATCATGGGGTTCTAAGACGCCCGTCTTGGGAGCAAGACGCTCGGATCATGGGGTTCTGAGACGCCCGTCTTGGGAGAAAGACGCTCGGATCACTACGCAGAGTGCTTCTCTTTTTTAATGTCTAACAATCCGCTCATCTTGCAGGGGAGACGCTCGTCTTGGGTCTGGGGACGCTCGTCTTGAGTCTCGGGACGCGCGGATTGGCGGACAGCTTGTCTATTTGATCTTGGGTTGTAAAACGGACGTCATTTCCTCATCCGGACTCCTATTGGAGTGATTCACAAGCCTAGACCACTTGATTTTTCGACGCCGTTTAATCTAGCAACTTTCAGAGCCAAAAGAGCAACTCTTGGTTTGGTTTTGGGCAATTTCTTATTGTAATGGCTTCTTTCTCATCATCCTTGCCTTTTATCCTATGATCCTTCTATATACTCTTTATTCCTACATCCTTGGTCATCATTCTTGCCTCCTCTTCATACTAGTCACTCCAAGATCGTCAACAAGTTTCCAAATATGCACGGGAGATGGGAATTCCGCCTCATTATCTTCTTTCCTACAAGACATAAACAATGCAATATGAAAGCAAAATAGGAAGGAATTGAAGGATAAAATGGTCTTGAAATGCTATATTAGTATGCAAAATGTTGGAGTTAGTGTCCTCCACAATAGCGCGTTTACATAATAAATCTCATTAAAGGAATATCATTAGATATTTAATTATTTGATCCTCGTCAGTTGATTAACGTAAATCGATAACGGTTGGCTGACTAGAGTTTGACGTTATTGTCGTGAGACGGCGGTGATCAACTGACCCCTTTCGGTCACACCTAAAGGAACGAACCCCAATTGACAACTAATTAATTGTATGAGATACAATTTATTTAGTCCTTTGATTTGTAGACTAAAAGGTTAGTCGATTATTTTAGAGAGATTTCGAGTTGCGAACTCGAGGCACGACAGTTATTTTTTAATTATGCGATAATTGAATAATAAATTGTGGGAGACGGGTTTTAGTTAATTAATTGTTAATTCACTAAAATTGTACTAATTGATTAATGTGATTAATATTAGTACGTAAATAATATGTGTAGCGGTACACGTATATTTACGGAGTGATTTGGACGAAATTAATTGGAAGCAGTTAAACATGAAACGATGTTTAAATAAAATTTACACGTATTTGTTCGACAAATATAAGAACCAAAATGGACCCGTAAATGGGACATTGGACCGTGTAAATGGAGTGTAATGGTTGATCATGATCATTACAGTTTGCTTATTTTTCTTCCATAATTGTCATGTGATCATTATGTGTGTCATAATGTGTTAGACAATAAAATAAGGAAAATGAATCCTACACTCCACCCGCCACTTCCTCCTATATACTCCAAGTTTTGTTCATTTTTACACTACTTGACTTGTACACTATTTTGCATGTGAATAAAACTTGTTGGTATTTCTCTCTAAAAATTAGTATACATAATTTACTAAGAAGTTAGTAATCAAAATATTATTACTAAGAGTGTTAGTAATATTACAAATATTATCAAGGGTAAGTTTTACAAATATCTAGTTAATATTTGTAAGATTATTTGGGTGTTTTGTTCTTGGGTGCAACTTGAAGGAGACTTTCTTTTTGAAAGTTTTTCAAGGAGGATCATCCATTTCTTTTTCGCTCAAGAACATACTAGATAGGTGATCTAGTTTGTTCCCATATTACCATAAAATCAATGTAAGGAAATTGTTTTTCCTTAACTTTTATTTTATGCTTTTATATTTGCATGCATGTTACATAGATTACCAAAATGATAAATTATGAGATAATTTAATTTTTATTAGAAAGTCTAATATGGATCTATGATCTTTCACAAAATAGGTACAATTAGGGGACTAAATGTGCGCAATTAAGAGTCACATCAAACATCCCCAAAACGAACCTTTACCCGTCCCGAGTAAAGAGGTGACTAGAACTAGACCTTTATTTAAACTATCCTAATAATATATAACCGATGTGAGACAATTAGCGGGTCTCACTCCGCTCCTTCAACTCACAACAAGACATCCATGAGGTAGGGTGCCTTCTTGCATGGGAAGCTGGGGCTTCCCAAAATGGCGATATATCCAAGCATTAAGCAAACAAAACAAGTAATGGACGCATCTACAAAAGAATAGCCACTTTCCTCATCTAAGTGGCGGAAATCATCTAAAAGGGAAGCAATTTAAGGGTACACACTCCATGAAAGATATTGTTTCTCCAAGCTACTAAGTCTAAAAGGATACCAACAAATCACCTCCAAGTTGTGTCGAACTAGGCTACTGTGACACCCTCATACTCCAAGTGCCTTACCAGGACCACTTAAGGTATAAGAACGTCACCATCTCGGTTACCCGAGGAAATGATAATCAAATGACAATGAAGAAACATAATTTAAATAACAATATAGTTTAAAGTGATTACATGATCAAAACCAAAACTGTTAAACTGAAATACAAGGTTCTCGGACGGTCTCATCGATAAAACTATCAAAGCTATAAAACATCGTCGACACAACGGAAGACTTCTAACCGCCACGTGATGACTCATCCCGGCTATCCCATACGCGTCATATTATACTATTTGAATAATGCTCACCATCCCCGAATGGATCACCACGATTTTAAAACATTTAAACGGGTCGGTTCTAATTACACAATCAAAACCACACCGAAACAATCATACAAACAGCTCACACACAATCCCAGTCTCCATCTCCAATCACCTCATAATTGACTACACACTAAAGTGTGTAGCCCCGCTGAGTACCCATCGCAACAGATACTCTCGCCGCGAGTGGGGACGCGGCCGTTCCCACCTAAGCCTCTCTCATTTCCGTCGAGCGATAAACCCATATTCATTAATGTGCACATCCCTTCTGTGTCGGGTTCCACAGAAGGCGAATCAAGGGCATGAAGCCACTCCCGCAAGTGACTCCACTCAGCCAGGGACGCACCCCGAAGAACACAGACAGATACAACAACAGTCAACGACAATAAACAACAACCGTCACAACACCAACAATTACCAACAACCAATTCCAGTACGATAATTACTCAATAACAATAACAATTACCACACAATCATGTAACTAATACTGAGTAGGGAAAACCCTACCTGGAAAGCAATCACCAAGATCGTCACAATCAGCTAAACAGAATCGTTCTTCAACGAAATCACCTCCTATAAACAAACAAACATACCATTACAATCTAACATCAACCATACTCCCCAAAACCCCCAAATTACCTAATTATGGTTTTGAACAAACTGAACGAATCACAATAAAAATTATACAAGAATCTTACCCTTGACGCGACGAACACAACGGTGTAAAGAACAAGACGATCCGATGATCCTAGCCCTTGGGATTTGTTAACAATGCGAATAAGGAGAACAACGTAACTCTTTTTCTCTCTTGAATTGTTTTAGAAATGTGAAAACCGATTAAGAAAGGTGGCGGAAATCCTTTCATATTAATCACGTGTTATTAACAAAACCCAGCTAAATCAACCCGTAAAAGTAACCTACTCGATCGAGTAAGTAACTTACTCGATCGAGTGCCCCTTACTCGATCGAGTGCCACACATACTCGATCGAGTACCCATCAGACAGACTATTGTTTCGTATAAAAACATACTTACTCGACAGAGTAAGCCCCACTCGATGGAGTACCCATAGACGTAGAAAACCGTAGTATTACAGTCTTCCCTCCTTAGAAAGAACTTCGTCCCTGAAGTTCAACCCATACACAAAAACAAACATACTAACTCGATTAAGACACAACAACGCAACTAGGAACTAAAAACAAAACCCAATCTATAGAACATGAACACCTAACACCAACTCCACCAATTATACCTATCTCCACAACACGACTCACGATATCGTATCAATTACATCATAGTCTCTCTCGACACCAACTCCAAACACTACCAACTACTATCCACAAATGCTGCTAGCCCCGTAACATATTATCCATTAGAAAATCCAATATCAAGATATTCATAACCATCAAACGGAATGTTACATTTTACCACCCTTAAAAGGAACTTCGTCCTCGAAGTTTACTCACACTCATAACATCACCATCCAACTGTTAACACTATCGAAATATTCTCCCATTCCTAAACATCGAACTACTACAAGCACGGTCATGACCTTTAATAAAATCAAAACAAATATCCGTCCTTTATTCTACACTAACACTCTACTTCCAATTATACTACCATATGCACAACCATCAAAATCTCTTTTATCGCATCCTACTCCTCTTAAGATATATGTTACGTCCTTGTAACTCACTAATACTAAATCCTAGCTAATTCTTCTCATTATCCCCATCACCACCGCATGTCAAATATAACCACCTATAATCTAAACACTCGCCATGCATATATCTAAGGCTCTCTTACTTAAACAATTCTTATACTTCAATTCACTCGTCAACCACCTAACCTATACCTCAAAATCTTTAGCTTAACCAAAACTTCAATTGTTCCCTATTACTGCCAAAACGACATAATCCTCTATATATGCACCTATCTCAATACTCATAACTCATGATCCACAATTATTACATACACTCACACTAGATCCTCAAGTTATTTTCTTTCTTTACCGCAAAACTCATACGTAACTTAACATGACACGAATTCCCAACACCCTACACTCACTGTCTCAACGAAAGATTATGAACCACCTGCAGCTTTCAGATCATTACCACACATGTTCTACGAATCACTTGCCATGACTATGTGCACTGATGCTTCATCTACAACAAGATCAAATGTACTGTAACAACTTCGGACAACTGTGTCCCATCAACAGAATATCCCTATGCCATGACAACCACGGAAACAAATACACTCTCTTTCATATCATACTCTACCCTCATTCCAAAACTTAACTGGTAAGAAACATCAATAAATAAAACAATTGTCTATCTGTACAAACTGAAACTCACAGGAAGCAACATCAAACAAAACAATAACTTATGTATAACTGGTATGTACTTTCGAAACTCGAATCATAATCATCCCGCCTACTCCACCACAACCGGTGACGGCATCGCAACACCGCCACCAACATCCACACCGCAGTGCAAAAATACCCACATCACAACACTAAGTACCGTGCCCGGATCACCACCCGAGGCACCACAACCACACCGATAGACATCGCAACATACACAATCCCATAAACACTGACTCAGAAATAAATTCTCGGACAAGAAAACTTACTCAAATCAACTTTACTAAATCACAACGCAACATATTATATGAATAAACGGATAAGCACCTCATGACCATCATCCCTACCATTTTACGGAATACACATGTATTATAAATACACATACAATTATAACTAACCATTGCCAGATCAATCAAACTATTATCATTTTTTTTTTATCATTCATTCAGGTTACCGTACTCAACATATAGAAAATTCAGATAACAACTTTATAATTATCACACAATACCACTTCTTGTGAGGTCAAAACCTCACACAAACAATCATACACATCATAAACCCGTAATCACATCCAACTAGTCAATCCCGATCACGTAAGTTACCACCTGACAAAGGTTACCTCTCACCCGAGCTTAACTCGTATGCCCCTCATAACACATTCTCCCATTCGCATAACCAGCACTTTATGCCATACATAACCATACAGCTAACCCTCATTAAGGGAAACCGCCTCCTAAGACTACGTCTTATACTTCCTCATAACCATACATATCAATTCGGTCTCTACAAAATCAACCTCTTTAGAATTGTCATCTTTCCTATTTATCATCACCCTTAACCACTAGTGACAACACCTCCACACTACCATCGTTCGTACATCAAAACATCACAGTTTCTTTCCTATCTTTGGTTATCATCCCAAATAACAAACATCAAATACATCAATAAAAATCATCTTAACACTATTTCCAATTCCATCCTTAATTGTATCGTCACTCGACTCACCACCAAGATCTCATATCGTGCAAATTCTTTACCCAACTTTTACTTTACTTAATTCCTCGAAACTCCGACTAATCATGTTGTTCTGAAACTCCTATATAACCATTAACTCAAATCCTCATGATAGTATCATACATCTCGACGATTCCTTACTTTTATATCACATAACTCCGGTGAACATTTTCCTAGTTTTACTTCCCTCATTCTTTTCTTTTTACACTCGACAAAAGTAATTAACCATTCAACTCCTTATCACTTATATCTAACCCATTAGTGCTCCGGTTACCTTCTCCATGCTCCAAAACTCAAATCCCATTATTTCATATCGATATCATCTCACTCTTTCTTACCATAGATATTCTCTTATTATGCTATCACTCACCTTTGCCACTAATCCATCTATAGAATCAACGTTTACTTGTTCAAACAATTGCATCTCCCTTTTTATATCTCTAGAAATCAAAATTCATTTTATACCGTTAATTTCCCAAGGAAATCACATGTTAGTTTCACCTCTTGATAACACAAATTCCCAAACTCAGTCACTATCTGCAAATCCACGTCGCGACATGTCTCCATTAAGTTCCCTATATACCACTCTTCTCAATCCCTCTAAAACGACCTTTCATTATATATATTCTTAAACAACACAATTCCTAACCATATCCCTCCATAATTCTTTGCACATTTTAAGTTGCTACTATCCACATTCTTCCTTTCAATCTATTCATTCTCACGTTCCTTAGACTCACATCATCCTTTGCCCATATTTACTTACTTTTACATTACGTAACACAAAATCATATCACTCGTATCTTCTCATAAAACATGCTCCATGCCTTAATAAGCCTTACCAATCCTTCTTTACTTTTTCCACTATCCATCACAACCACATATAACTCATGTCCTCCCACCGAATTCATACTCACCACAGGTGCCACTCACTACACCATAAGATTGGGTAACTTACGCATCAAGACCAACATACATGTAAAACAATACATAAAGAAGCAAAATAACACCTTTGAATTAAACATAATATGAAATGAAGTCAAAAGATAAGCATATGACCCAAAATAGGGGTCACTAGATCGAGTACAGGCCACTCGATCGAGTAAATGACTTACTCGATCGAGTAGGTGAAAGTCATAGACACGTATAACAAATTACCAAGGCTACTCGATCGAGTAAGGTTTACTCGATCGAGTACCAGAGGTGCACTCGATCGAGTGAGGGCCAGTCGATCGAGTACCCTACACATTTCTCAACACTGTCTAATTTTCGTAAAACAGTCATAACTCACTCATTTCTTGGTCGTTTTGGGCGTGTGACCTATCGTTAGAATCGTAACAAAACAAGCTATCACCTCCAATTGGAATCATATCAAAATTCTATATACATCTCAAGTTATAACAGTTTAAAGACAACCTCTCTATAATCGAAAAACACAACTACTTAATTTTACTTCCAAACAACTTAAACGACAACAAGGTAAACAAAAACAACCCAATACTCATAAAACCAGTAGTCCCAATCACCTGTTACTATTTTCGAAAGCAAAGCAACAACATTCATCATGCACATAATTTATTTAACTTGCCAATCATGATTTACCCACGTGCTTTTACTCTATCACTTTTCGTAAACAAAATCACAAATACATGACATCAAGTCCCCTATTCACATGTTACTAGCATAACAACATTATAAAATAACTTCCATTATATAACATCCTTAATCATAAATCATATTATCATGCAACAATTATTCATCTTTTTCCACCAATTATTCATGTTCTTACTCAAACTTTCAGCTATATAAACTCGTACAACACTACCAACAACCTATATATATATATATTTTTTTTTTTTGGTGAAATGTGAGATATATATATATATATATATATATATATATATATATATATATATATATATATACATAACTCTATGTATAACTCAAACCAAACAAACTTTCTTTCCATATTTCTATAATGCCATATCGTAAAATAACTATCATGCTTTTAATCAATAATGTATAAAATCATTTCATTATCATCTTTGTCTACACATTCCCCAATCTCCACATACATACATCCACCGATTCATACCACACTTTGCTACAAAGATACTCAATTCACAAAATAAACACATAGCGATCCCGACTCATATCCCATGTGACCGGTTCAAAATTGTAGGGCGAGTTCGCGACTTTAGGACGTATCCCAAGTCTTTGCATTAGCACCTACAACTTTTACCCCGAGTTCATTTTTGATGGGGCATATTCTGCACCCGCTGACCGAGTCAACATATTGAGCAAGGTCAAAGCCAAAAGACAGCAAGTCAACGTATTAGACAGCCTAACCGACGCAGCCTGTCGGCCTGTCACTTGGGTCTCGGTCTCGGCAACTAGCCGGCCGAGAAGCATATCCGCGTACTCACATCTTGTCCCCTCGGCATGGAGTCAACCAGGCCAACCGGCCTGCCATCGGTCCCGCGGCCGAGGGTAGAACAGTCTTTCCACCTGCTAGCCACTTGGCCACTTGGCCACTACGTGACAAAAGGTGAAAGTCTATAAATACTCCACTTCTCTCATTGAGAAAAGGATCCCAAAAACTAACCGAAAATCTGGTATAAACTCCCTTATCTCTCTACAATATACTTTGCCAAGTTAACACACAACTTAATCTCTTTAAGTTTACTGACTTGAGCGTCGGAGTGAGTACGCTCGGTACCAAGCCGAGCCTTCAGTTTGTTCATCTTTACAGGAGAGACCGAAAGGAAGAGACAAGCAAAAAGACGTCATTCACCAAGCTTACGTGGTCACAAATCCTGCTCCGGAATTACACCCGGAACAATTGGCGCCGTCTGTGGGGATAGATACTAAAAGCTAGTCACCTCCTTTACAAAAAAACCAAACAAAAACAAAACCCACTCAGCAAGCTAAGAAGATGTCAAAGCAAAAAGAAATAATTGTGAGTGACGAAACTGCATTCTACCAGGATGACGCGTTCCCTAATTCTGAGATCGGGCAGTCCCCCACCGGCCGAGTCATTGAGCCGGTGAAGTACGGGATGCCAAGAGAGCCAGAAACAACGCTGCCGACCGGCCAAGTCATTGTCATGGGACATGTGGTCGATGCGGCCAAATTGAAGCTATTCCTGGACCTGATGGGTGGTACGCCGGTTACCCCTGTCACTACGACAGGGGCGGCAGCGCCTCCACAGGTGACCAGGTCCCATAAGGTGACTCCGAACAACTTGACCGGAGTAATACAAGGAGCTGGGCATGCTAGGACGCCGGCGGAGCCCGTGGTGCCAGTGGCAGACCAAAGTCCTTCCCCCACTCGCGGGAGGACATCGTCGCCGCGGCAACAACGAGGCCCGCCCCGAAGAAATGAAAGAAGTCCGACTCTCCAAAGTCGGACAACAAGAAGCCCTTCCCGCTAGACGGAGAGAAGCCGGACTAAGGTTGCGAGGAGCCGATCGCCGCGTGTTATTCGACACGTGGTCAGACAGCCCCTCAGTACCTATGTCCTCGAAGTCTCTGTGCCGACTAAACTGAAGCTACCGCCCCTATCATACAAAGGGGATAGCGACCCAACCGACCATGCCGAGGCTTTCGAGTCGTACATGTCGGTATGGGAGCAGCCTGATGAGGTATGGTGCCGAGTCTTCCCGACAACACTTCATGGGATGGCCCAGAGTTGGTACAAGGGGCTACCTAATGGCTCGGTATACTGCTATGCCGACCTGAGAGACAACTTCATAGCCCAGTATGCTTGCAACAAGAGAAGGGTCGTGGAGACAATGGATCTACTCACTATCCGACAGGGGGAGGACGAGTCCCTCCGAAGCTATGTGAAGAGGTTCGACGCAAAAGTTCAGCAGATCCGTGAGCTGAACACTGAACTGGCGGCCTTCGCACTGATGAAAGGCCTCCCGAAAGGCGAGTTCAAAAACGAGATGATCAAGTGCAAGGACCTCAACCTCGACACCGCCAGTAAGATGGTCGACCAAGCCGTAAAGGTGGAGGACTATCACAAGACCTGGGTAGGCCACAGTGAAGCTGGGCACCCAGAGAGGAGGAGCCGCCGGGACAACGTAGATGAAGGACGCCGTGACGGGAATCGGTCACGGCCTGAGAGATTTAATGGGAAACTGAACTCGGCGGGCGCCGGGGAGTTCGGGACCATACACCCGGAAGCGGTGCATGCAGTCTCACCCCCCTGGTCAAATCACCGGCCGAGGTCTTTGCCCTAAGCAAGAATGAAGGGCAGAAATGGGCAAGGCCCCCCAAGGAGAGGGGGGACGGCGACCTTAGCCAGTAGCGATTACCACGGCCATGCCGGCCATAAGACCGACAACCGTAAAAGATCCGAGGAACGCCATCGAGGAGCCGATCCGAAAGGGGGCCCTCGGCAAAAGTATATAGTGGAGGCCGAAACAAGCTCGACGGGGCGAATAGAAAATCGTATTCCGAATGGGAGTGATCCAGGTTGTCATCGGGGAACGAGAACGGTGGGTCAGCTAATGGGCACAAACGACACCTGAATGAGCTATACCAAGCCATCAACTTTGTGCCCAAAACAGCGATCCCTGCTTCCACAATCCCCGATATAACCATCGGAAAGAAGGACTACGAAGGAGTCGTTGCCCCGCACAGCGACCCGCTCGTATTCCACCTAGACATAGCCAACCACTTGGTCAAAAGGTGCCTGATTGACACAGGCGCCTACACAAACATAATGTTCAGGGAGTGCTTTCTCAATCTCGGTCGAAGATTGAAGACGAGCCCCTCGCACCAACCCGCTATCTGACTTCTCTGGGGTCGGCTGGTACCGGGGTCAATCGGTTTCGGTGATGTTTGGCCAACGCGACGCGGCCAAGAATGTTTTATCCGAGTTCGTGGTCATTGATGGTTCGTCCGCCTACAATGTTCTGATAGGCCGAGTCACTTTGTGCGAGGCCGATGATGATGTCCATCCCAGGCCCCGACATTGATGTATGTCTCGGACCGGGGAAGCGCAAAAGCTCGTCTCAAAGGACGAAAGAGACGAAATAGTCAATGTCTAAGTATCTGCCAGGGGGTGCAACATGAAATCCCTAAAAGTGGCGAAGAAATCAGAGAAATGGAAGAGCCCATCCTTACAGCAGGAGGGCGATCCGATGCACACCAACGTCGGCATGGTCGAAGGAGCCGAGACCGAGGAAGTGGAAATTGACCCGGGCGCACCGTAATCGTCGTCGGTGTCGGCACGGAGCCAAAATTCGTGAGCCGATCTCCTAGACTGCGAGGAAGAACAAAGATGTCTTCGCATACTCGGCCCGCCGAGATGCCGAGGCGTGAGCGGGAGGTGATCGTTCACAAGCTGAACGTACTCTCCACCGCTCGCCCTATCAAGCAGAAGATGAGGAACTCCTCGGCCGAGAAAGATGAGGCCATCAAAGCTGAAGTAGATAAACTATTAGAGGCAGGCTCTATCATGCCTTGTACTTACCCTGAGTGGCTAGCAAATGTTGTAATGGTGAGGAAGTCATCAGGGGCGTAGAGGATGTGTGTTGATTTTACCAATCTTAATAAAGCGTGCCCTAAAATTGTTATCCCTTGCCTCAAATAGATAGTTTAATTGACGCAACGGTAGGCTACACCATGCTAAGCCTGCTAGATGCCTTCTCAGGGTATCATCAGGTGTTTATGGCCGAAGAAGACATGCCTAAGTGCGCATTCATCACCGATAACGGCACATACATGTATAAAATGATGCCGTTCGGTTTGAAGAACGCTGGCGCAACTTACACTAGGCTGGTGGACAAAGTGTTTCAAGATCAAAAAGGGCGAAACATCGAGGCTTACGTCGATGATGCTATTGTAAAAAGCAAGTCTGACAGCGAGCACTTGGCCGATTTGAGCGAGACATTTTGTTCACTAAGGAAATATAAGATGAAGCTTAACCCAATGAAATGCAACTTCGGTGTCCGGGCAGGCAAGTTCCTCGGCGTGCTTGTCGGCGCGGGGGGGAATTGATGCCAATCCAGAGAAAGTCCAAGCAATACTAGACCTACTGGAGCTGAGAAATCGAAAAGAGGTTATGATGCTGACCGGTAGGATGGCGGCCCTCGCCCGCTTCATCTCTCAGTCGGCCGACAAGAGCACTCCGTTCTTTAAAGTGCTAAAAGGGAATAAAGACTTTAGCTGGGGGGAGGAATAGAGCATGGCTTTCAAGCAACTGAAAGCCCACCTTCTAACTCTCCCGACCCCGTCCGTGCCGTATTTGGGGAGACGCTATATCTATACTTAGCGATTACCTCGCCCACGGTCGGTCTCGTAATCGTCGGGAAGAAAATAAGCAAAGAACACCCAATCTACTTTATCGCCCATACACGCGGCGCGAAAGAAATTATCCACTTATCGAAAAAGCAGCCCTCGCCGTCATCGTTGCCGCAAGGAAGTTAAAACCCTACTTCGACGCACATCCCGTGACGGTCTTAACCAACCAGCCATTGGAGAAAGCGTTGGAAGAATTCGAAAAATACGGCAGACTTATCAAATGGGCGGTGGAGCTCTCCGGCTTTGGCATTGAGACAAGCCGAGGCCTTCGATAAAGGGGCAAGCGCTGCAGACTTCCTAGCCGAAAGTGCACATATCAAGAAGAATCACATCCCGGCGTATGGGAAGTGTATACCGACGGGTCCTCCACGGCGAACAACTCAGAGCGGCATCCTTATCACGGCCCTAACGGGGACGAGTTTGAGTACGCCTTGAAGTTTACCTTCTCGGCCTCAAACAACGAATCCGAATATGAGGCGGTGATAAGCGGGAGTCGAGTTAGCTAGAGCCGCCAAGGGGCGGAGCATATTGTGTTAAAGACAGATTCACTCTTAGTGACTAATCAAATCAGAGGAGAGTATGAGGCTCGAGACGACGGGATGGTGAGGTACCTAGAAAGGGTAAAAGCCGACACCGCAAAATTGAAATCTTTCCAAATACAGTGCATCCCCAGGTCTAAGAACAACCGAGCGGACGCTCTCTCAAAACTTGCCAGTTCAAGCATCAAGAATGTCAGTCGAACCGTGCTAGTGGATATCAGAAATGCTAAAAGCATCACTGAGACCGTCGGCATGGTGGGCGACATCGAAGCCGAGACGACGTGGATGACTCCGATAATGAAATTCAAACTAACAAAAGAGTTACCGGAGGACCGCAGTCTCTCTCAGAAGATAAGAAGGATCGCCGCAAGGTACTTGGTATTTGAAGGAGAATTGTACAGAAGGTCCGTAATAAGACCACTTTTGAAATGTGTCGGCCCAGCCGATGCGGAGCTTATACTGACAGATATTCACGAAGGCATCTGCGGACATCACATGGGGGCGAGAACGTTAGCCCACAAAGCTCTCCGAGCCGGCTACTTCTGGCCGACCATGCTGAAAGATTCCAGAACAAAGACCAAGAAGTGCAAGAATTGTCTGATGCATGCTCTGGTGATACATGCTCCTTCCCGAGACCTGCAACCAGTACTTAGTCCCCTACCATTTGTACAATGGGGGATGGATTTACTAGGACCATTTCCGATGGCCTCCGGAGGAAGGAAGTACCTGATCGTCGCCGTTGACTACTTCACCAAATGGGTCGAGGTCGTCACAGACTCGCCAAGACCACGGCCGTAAGAAAGGTGATTTGGGAGAACATCATAACTCGTTTTGGGTTACCCCAAGTCATGGTATTTGACCACGGCCGAGAGTTTTGGAGTGACATGGTGATGAACGGGCCGGAAGAGCTCGGTATCAATTCGCATACTCCTCCGTCCGCCACCCTCGAGCAACGGCGGCGGAGGCAACTAATAAAGCAATACCGAACGGGTGAAAAAGAAGGTTGAAGATCTAAAGGGAAGATGGGATGATGAACTACTCGCGCCCCGTGGTCCCTTCGAACCACGGAAAAAGAAGCAACAGGTACAGTCCATTCCACCTAGTCTATGGGTCCGAGGCCGAGTCCCGCCTAATTGAAGCGGTGTGCCGACATTTAACGCAAAATTTTGACCCGATCGAAAATGAGGAAGGCGAGAGCCTCCTAGACACCGGTCGAAGAAAGTCGAGACACGGCACGGCTCAACTTGGCGGTGTATCAAAACCGAATGAGAAGAGCATACAACCGTAGGGTCCACAAAAGGGACTTAAGAGTAGGAGATCTAGTTCTAAGAAAGTCGGCCGCAACAAACAAAGGAAACATCCATGGTAAAATGACGGCCAACTGGGAAGGACCCTACAAAGTGGTTGAAGAAATGAGGCCGGGGATGTACCGGCTGACAGACATGGAGGGAGTGCCTCTAATGAGCCACTGGAACACAGACAACCTTAGAAAATACTTCATATAGCGGCGGAGGTGTCCGAGACCGTTGTGGGCACCCCAACGCGTGATTATATCTAATGAAGAGTGATCCAAGTTTTCCATCAAAATGAAGAGTCCCCTTCGTAGTCGTACCAAGGTAGACGCCACGGCCAAAGCCGGGCAGTCACCGCAATGGCAGTTGATACTCGCGAAAGCAACCAACATGCTTAGTAGACGCCAGCCGGGCAGTCACTACAAATGCAGTTAATACTCGCGAAAGCGTCCAACATGCTTAAGAATGTATGAGTACAGTTGAGAACGCAAATCTGACTGCCCCGGCCAATCCGGGAGTGGCAGAGGAAGCGATCAATATGTCTATAGATACGAACTCTGTCGAGCCGTAACCTCGATTGCCTCGGCCAAAGCCGGGAGTGACGGGGAACAACGACCGATACGCTAACATGTTCACAACGGCAGTTGGGAAGCGCAAATCTGACCGCCTCGGCTAAGACCGGGAGTGGAGGAGGACGCGACCGACATGCCAACATGTTTAAAAACGTTTCCGTACAGTTGAGATACGCAATCTAACTGCCTCGGCCAGGCAGAAGGTAAAAACGAAAAAGCGCTAAATATGTTAAAAACGTAAGAAGACAACTCAATGGAGAATGAGATCAAAGTCTCGGCCAAGCCGGAGGCAAATAAACAAACTTTATTGAAAAATGTTTACAAGGCAAAACAAAGTCGACGGCCGTCCCCATAGGGATAGCCTAAACACAACCTACCAAAGTTTATCAAAAAAAAAAAGAAGGTACAACAAAAGGTTACAAACATAAGACTTGAAGCGCCAAAAGAATGGCAGGGAGGAAAGGCTCAATAGTTGGCCCCCGAACAGCTGAAGCTGTCAGAAGGGCCGGGTGAATTTGGTTACGACCGCCCGTCTCCCTATGCTTGTTGCTCGCCGCCACGGCAGCAGAGCAAAGATCACCAACGGTGGGCGGCCCAGAGGAAAGCTTGGCAGCTTCACTTGCCTTTGCCCTCTCAGCCTCCTCTCTGGCCTCCTTCACCTTAGCATCCCGGGCCGCCTTCTCCGCAGCCTCCTGAGCGGCCTTCGCCTCCGCAGCAGCGGACTTCTCATCCAGAAGCCGGTCAAAATCTTGCCACGGGAAGGAGCCTTCAGGAACGAGCTCTTTAATTGCATCCCTGGTAGCATTTTCAGCTTGGTCCCGGTACTGGGCACACATGTCAGGGATGATGACGGTCTTCAGCGTCTCAATGTCCTTCTCCCTCTGAGCAAGGATAGCCTTTGTGTTCTTATGCTCCTCTGCCTCGGCCAGATGCAGGCACTTCCATCTTTCCCTCTGCTCAACCATGGTATTATAACCGCCCTGAAGTTTGTCTGTCTCCTCCCGCAGCTTAGCGGCGTCAGCCTCCGCAGCCTCAACCTTGGCTCTCTCGGCTAGGACCGCCTTCTCAGCGTCCTCCCTAAGTTTTCGCTCAGCGAGGAAGTCCTTCATGGCGGCCTGGAAGTCCTCCTTCGACCTCTCGGCCTCTTTCTTAGTAGCGGCAAGCTCGAGCCTAAGCCGTTCAAGCGCAGGGGCAGCTCGAGCCATGACCTTTTCTTGCTCCATAATATGAGCGCCGGCTAGTTCAGCCCACTTCACCAGCCTCTTGGACAACCTTATGCCTTCCGCCGTAAGCTGAGCGGGGGAAACCTTCTGGGATGAGGAGTCGACGGTGACATTTCTATCGCCCGTCTGCACATGTTGCTTCTCCAATTGCCGTTCAGTGAGAACAACAGCTGGCGGCGGCTGATCTACAAAAAATCCAGACAAAGCATCCATGTCAACATTCATCGACATATCAGAAAGCCTGTCATCAGGGACGCCTAGGGAACCTGCTAAATCTGAGCCATGGGTTAGATCCGTACCGGTCCTAGCCTTCTTGGGCAGAGGGCCGGCTGACCCCTTCTCTTTCCCTGCCTCGGTAACAGCAGCAGCAGGCGTCTTTTCCTTTCTCTAATTTGAAGGAGGAGGACCCTCCACAACGGTGACTTCCTCTTCAACATCGACGACCACCTGCTCCTTTTGGACTGCGGGGATTGGAGATTGAGTGGGAGTGGACGTCGTAGCCGCCGTAGGCGTTGTTTTTGGTCTCCGGCGCGGCACGTTACCGCCGAACTCCGCTCGAGCCGCCGCCACATCCATTGCCTTCATCGCCTGCTCTATAAGCTCGTGCGGGGCCAGTCTGCGATCACGTGGCGCGGCCTTAGGATGTAGCTCAACAACTCTCCCGCCCTGGTCGAGTCCCAACCTTTTTAGGATAGAGACGGAGAGATCCTGGCCGAATCGATCTGCAAGAAACAAAGCAAGAGTTAAGTAAAAGAAGTAAACCGGGGCAAATACAGAAGCATAAAAAGCGAAAGTGGGCCTCACACCGACCCCACTCACCCTGGCCGAGGGCCGGTATGAGGCCGACGTGGCAAAGCAGCTCGTCTTGAAGGACGATCTGCGTCGGGGGCATCCATCCCTTCGGCGTGCCATCCTTCTCAGCCTCGAACAGGCTCATTGCCCGCTCTTCGTCCTCCTTAAGATAGACCTTCTTGGCGTCAATCTTAAGCTTATTCCGGGAGAGATATCTATCATGCTCCCCCTCATTCTCACACCGCACGTTGACGCGGCTCTGAAAGGACCGGGGCAGTGGATTGTCCTCCGGCACCTCAACATATACCCACCGCTCCTTCCAGTCCTTGCAAGATGTCAGCTTGGAAACGGTGACGTAACCCGGCTCGGTCTGTATGCTGTACCACCCCGAGCCGCCTAGGGTAGTCTGCCGAAGATGATGAAGCCGGCAGAACATGTTAACCGTTGGGGCCTCCCCCTTAAAGAGACAAAGCCACACGAAGCCAATAATAGTCCTAATGGCCAACGGATGCAGTTGTGCCACGGCGACGTTCATGGCTTTGATTATGGCGGTGACGTGTTCATTAAGAGGAAATCGGAGCCCATACTCCAGATGTCTGATGTACACGCCGATCTGACCTTCGGGAGGGCAACAGATCTGCCGATCACCCTCAGGGACAACAATTCTATACCCCCTGCCGAAGGAGTAATGGTCTTCAAAAAGATTAGGACCGGAACAACTAGCGAACTTATTCGTCCAAACACGATCAGGATTGATCGAGCAGGCATCGCCGTGCCACGAATAACGCGGCCTCTCTTCGTCATCATCATCATCAATACCCTCCAAAAATCTCTCATCAATTTCAGGAGAAGGAGACTTGGGGCCCCCGAACCCTATCGGGGTGACAACCAGTGGCTCCTGCTCATCGAGATGCGACAGTTCGCCCCGTAGCAGAGGTACTAGGCATAGCATCAGCAGAAGACATGGTGACAACAATTATTTAAACAAGTAAAAAGTTGGGAAAAAATTTGTTTGTTTACCTTGGAAGAAAGTGTTACGCCGAGTAACGCTTTGAAGACTAGAGAGAAATTTCTTCGAAAAAGCTAAGAGAGAGGAATTTTTTTGAGAAAATGAAGTTTAATGGCCAAAATGAGGGGATAATCGCTCTATTTATAGAGCAAAACCCATTCGTGGACCAATCGAGCAAAGCCCATGAAGTGTCCACCAATCGCACCAAGCCACGTGTTAAGCATGCAGCCACGGAATGTCAATCGACATACAAGAACAAATCTTCTTCGACACGCTCCTTGGTATCTACTTGCTAACGGCCGGTGATCAACCAAGCTTGGCAAAGACCCGCCGGGGAAATCAAAAGCACACGGCACTCTCAACCTTGGTCTCGGCTAGCGCCATTTTTCTTATCCACATTGGATGTTCATTACACAACCATGTGGAGGGGGGATATGGTACGGCCTGAACAGAACCAAGCCGAGGAAGAAGAAGCCGAGGAAGAAGCTCAACATGCGCAGAATACGCTCAACACTCATCGAAGGTCCATACCACGTCATAGACTATGCTGGGGGCAAATTGATAGGGCATATTCTGCACCCGCTGACCGAGTCAACATATTGAGCAAGGTCAAAGCCAAAAGACAGCAAGTCAACGTATTAGATGACCTAACCACGCGCGGCTGTCGGCTGTCACTGGGTCTCGGTCTCGGCAACTAGCCGGCCGAGAAGCATATCCGCGTACTCACATCTAGTCCCCTCGGCATGGAGTCAACCAGGCCAGCCGGCCTGCCATGGGTCCCTCGGCCGAGGGTAGAACAGTCTTTCCACCTGCTAGCCACTTGGCCACTTGGCCACTACGTGACAAAAGGTGAAAGTCTATAAATACTCCACTTCTCTCATTGAGAAAAGGATCCCAAAAACTAACCGAAAATCTGGTATAAACTCCCTTATCTCTCTACAATATACTTTGCCATGTTAACACACAACTTAATCTCTTCAAGTTTACTGACTTGAGCGTCGGAGTGAGTACGCTCGGTACCAAGCCGAGCCCTCAGTTTGTTCATCTTTACAGGAGAGACCGAAAGGAAGAGACAAGCAAAAAGACGTCATTCATCAAGTTTACGTGGTCACAAATCCTGCTCCGGAATTACACCAGGAACAATTTTAATTGACTACCTATGTTCATTAGATTCATTAGTTACAGGTTTTAGGATCGTTGCTCTTATACCACTTTGTGACACCCCCTATAATCCAAGTGCCTTACCAGGACCACTTAAGGTATAAGAACGTCACCATCTCGGTTACCCGAGGCAATGATAATCAAATGACAATGAAGAAACATAATTTAAATAACAATATATTTTAAAGTGATTACATGATCAAAACCAAAACTGTTAAACTGAAATACAAGGTTCTCAGACGGTCAACTGATAAAACTATCAAAGCTATAAAACATCGTCTGACACAGCGGAAGACTTCTAACTGCCACGTGATGACTCATCCCAGCTATCCCATACGCGTCATATCATACCTGCTCAATAACTGCTCACCATCCCCGAATGGATCACCACAGTTTTTAAAACATTTAAACGTGGTCGGTACTAATTACACAATCAATGCCACACTGAAACAATCATACAAACAGCTCACACACAATCCCAGTCTCCATCTCCAATCACCTCATAATTGACTACACACTAAAGCGTGTAGCCCTGCCAGAGTACCCATCGCAACAGATACTCCTCGCCGCCAGTGGGGGACCGCAGCCGTTCCCACCTAAGCCCCGCTCATCTCCGTCGAGCGATAAACCCATATTCATTAATGTGCACATCCCTTATGTGGTGGGTTCCACAGAAGGCGAATCAAGGGCATGAAGCCACTCCCGCAAGTGACTCCACTCAGCCAGGGACGCACCCCGAAGAACACATACAGATACAACAACAGTTAACGACAATAAACAACAACCGTCACAACACCAACAATTACCAACAACCAATCCCAGTACGATAATTACTCAATAACAATAACAATTACCACACAATCATGTAACTAATACTGAGTAGGGAAAACCCTACCTGGAAAGCAATCACCAAGATCGTCACAATCAGCTAAACAGAATCGTTCTTCAATGAAATCATCTCCTATAAACATACAAACATACCATTACAATCTAACATCAACCATACTCCCCAAAACCCCCAAATTACCTAATTAGGGTTTTGAACAAACTCAACGAATCACTATAAAAATTATACAAGAATCTTACCCTTAACGCGACGAACTCAACGGTGTAAAGAACAAGACGATCTGACGATTCTAGCCCTTGGGATTTGTTAACAACGCGAATAAGGAGAACAACGTAACTTTTTTTCTCTCTTGAATTGTTTTAGAAAAGTGAAAACTGACTAAGAAAGGTGGCGGAAATCCTTTTATATTAGTCATTCGTTATTAACAAAACCTGGCTAAAACAACCCGTAAAAATAACTTACTCGATCGAGTAAGTAACTTACTCGATCGAGTGCCCCTTACTCGATCGAGTGCCACACATACTCGATCGAGTACCCATCTGACAGACTACTGTTTCGTATAAAAACATACTTAGTCGACAGAGTAAGCCCCACTCGATGGAGTACCCATAGATATAGAAAACCGTAGTATTACTGTAATACTACAGTTTTACGAGTTTTTGGGTGCTCTATCGAGTGGGGCTTACTCTGTCTAGTAAGTAGTTTTTGATGCAAAACAGTAGTCTGCCTGTAGGGTACTCGATCGAGTAAGTTGGGTAATCGATCGAGTAAGGGTCACTCCATCGAGTACGTTAGTTACTCGATCGAGTAAGTGTGTTTTACGGGGTTGTTTTGACGGGTTTTGCTAATAACGCGAGTTTAATATAAAAGGTTTCCGTCAATTTATTTCATCACTATTTAACCTTTCTAAACCTTTCAAAAGAAAAAAGGAGTTACATAGTTCTCTCTCGTCGCGTTGTTGGCAAATCCCCAAGGCTAGGAGTGTCGGATCATCTTGTTCTTCGCATCATAGTGTTCTTTGCGTCAAGGGTAAGATCTATATACCAATTTTATAGTATTTAGTTGACTTTGTTTAAACCCTAATTTTGGGAATTGGGGTTTTTTTTATTTGTTAATGTTAGATTGTGATTATGTGATTACGTGATAGGAGGAGGATTCGTAAAGGAGAGGTTTTGAGACAGCTGTTGAGATCGTCTGCTTGTGTTTGCGTTCCAGGTAGGGTTTCCCTACTCAGTATTAGTCACATAATGTGGTTGGTTGTTGATTGTGATTGTTGTAAAGTACCATATTCGTATTGTGACGGTTGTTGGATTTGGTTGTTGTTTATTGTCGTGATTGTATCTGTCTGTGTTCTTCGGGGTGCGTCCCTGGCTGAGTGGAGTCACTTGCGGGAGTGGCTTCACGCCCATTATTCGCCTTCTGTGGAACCCGCCATAGAAGGGATGTGCACATTAATGGATTTGGGTTTATCGCTCGACGGAGATGAGCGGGGCTTAGGTGGGAATGACTGCGGTACCCCACAGGCGGCGAGGACTAGCATGTTGTGATGGATACTCTGGCAGGGCTACACACTTTAGTGTGTAGTCAGTATTGAGGAGTTGGTGATGGAGTTCGGGATGATGTGACAATTGAGCTGTGTTGATTTCTGTCTGATTGTGATTATAATTGTGTGATTAGTACTGACCCCGTTTAAATATTTTAAAAACTGTTGTGATCCATTCGGGGGTGGTGAGCAGTTGTTTGACAGGTATATCTTGGATACGCGAGGGATCTAGCTCGGGATGGAGTCATCACATATCAGAGTCTTTAGTCTTCCGCTGTGTTTGTTAAGACTGTTTGATTCAGTTGGTTTATAATTTGAGAACATGGTGCATTTTACTTTATAGTTGGTTTTGTTATGTAATCACTTAAAATTATTTAATAAAGTACGTTTCGTTATTCTCATTTGATTATCATTGCCTCGGTAAACCGAGATGGTGAAATTTCTATACCAGAGTGATCCTGGTAAGGCACTTGGAGTATGGGGGTGTCACAAAGTTGTATCAGAGCGACGATCCTGAAACCTGTAACTAATGAACCTAATGAACATAGGGAGTCAAATTAAAATGAACCCGGGGTAGAAGTTGTAGGAGCTAATGCAAAGACTTGGGAGACGTCCTAAAGTCGCGAACTCGCCCTACAATTTTGAACCGGTCACCATGGGATATGAGTCGGGATCGCTATGTGTTTATCTTGTGAATTGTGTATCTATATAGTAATATGTGGTATGAATCAGTGGATGTATGATCGTGGTGGAATGGGGAATGTGGTAAATGATAAAGTGTTGTGAATAGGCATGTTGCATGATATTTGGTTTACAGTGATGTTTGGAATTGTTGGAAAAGTACATAAGAAAATGAATGATGTGGTGGAAAAGAGAAGTAGATAATATGATAATATGTGATGGGTAATGATGTTGCAGGATGAATGGTTTATAATGTGTCTATACTAGTAACATGTTATTAGAAGGTGTGGTAAGATTATATATAGTTTTGTTTGCGTAAAGTTATACATTAATTTCATATACTTGCCTATTGTTATATCATATGCACTTGTTAGATGAAGAATGTGGTTGAAATAGATGAATTGATTGGAAAAGATGGAGTGTCAATTGCATGAGAATATGAATTTTGTGAATATGAGTATGTTTAGATGACGAAGTGGATTTGTAATATTGTTGCGTTAGTAACATGGAAAAAGGATTTGTAATGTATGAGTATGTTTTGTGTTACGAAAAGTTATAAAATTAAAGCATGCGGTTAGTACATGATTAATAAGTTAAATAATATATGTGCATGATGGATGTTGTTGCTTGACTTTTGAAGATAGTAACATGTGGTTAGGGATACTGGTTTTATGAGCATTGAATTGTTTTTGTCAACCTTGTTGTTGTTTAAGTTGTTTAGAAGTAAAATCAAGTAGTTATGTTTTTTGATTATAGAGAGGTTGTCTTTAAACTGTTATAACTTGAGATCTATATAGGATTTTGATGTGATTCCAATTGCTGGTGATAGCTTGTTCTTTTACGATTCTAAAGATAGGTCACACGCCCAAAACGACCAAGAAACGAGTGAGTTATGACCGTTTTACGAAAACTGGACAGTGCTGAGAAATTCGTAGGGTACTCGATCGAGTAGCCCTCACTCAATCGAGCAACTCTTGGTACTCGATCGAGTAACCCTTACTCGATCGAGTAGCCCTGGTAATTTGTTTTACGTGCTTCTGACCTTCACCTACTCGATCGAGTAAGTCACTTACTCGATCGAGCGACCTGTACTCGATCTAGTGACCCTTGTTTTGGCTCATATGCTTATCTCTTGACTTCGTTGCCTAAGATGTTTGATTCAAAGGTGTTCTTTTGATTCTTTATGCATCGTTTTACGTAGGTGTTGGTCCTGATGTGTAATTTACCTAATCTTGTGATGTAAGGAGTGGCACCTGTGGTGAGTAAGAGCTCGGAGAGGAGGACATGAGTTGTATGTGGTTGTGATAGATAGAGGAAAAAGAAAAGGAAGATTGGCAAGGCTTAATTGAGGCATAGAGCATGTTTTGTGAGACGAGATGAGTGATATGATTGTGTGTTGAGTAATGTAAAAGTAAGTGAATGAGGGCAAAGGGCGATGTAAGTTTATGGAACGTGAGAATGAAAATTTAAATGAGAGACGCATATGGTGGTAACTTTGGATGTTTAAGGATTACGAAGGGAGGTAGTTATCACTCGGTTGGTTAAGAATATATGTAATGGAAAGGTCGTTATAGGTAAATGGAAAGAAATGGTGTATTAAGAGCTTAGATTGAGTTATGCAGCGATGTCGATTTGTAGATTGAGATTTAGTTTGGAGAATTTGGTTATCAAGAGATGGAACTAATGTGGGATTTCCTTGGGCAATTAACAGTATGAAATGAGTTTTGGGATTGAAAAAAAAAACACGAGATGGAGTAGACTGGCCGTGTAGATTGATTGGTGATAAGTGTGAGCGATAACATGATAACAGAAGATCCATGGTAAGAAAGAGTGAGATAATATCGATAAAAAAAACGGGATTTGAATTTTGGAGCAATGAGAAGGTAACCAGAGCACT
The DNA here is from genome assembly GCF_048544455.1 of Silene latifolia. Classification (NCBI taxonomy): domain Eukaryota; kingdom Viridiplantae; phylum Streptophyta; class Magnoliopsida; order Caryophyllales; family Caryophyllaceae; genus Silene; species Silene latifolia. The sequence continues at coordinate 418,503,492 of NC_133538.1, read as the reverse complement.
AAAGAGTTAGGAAGAAGTAATGAGGAGTTTTATGGTTAATTGATTTTGTCCAGTGTAAAAGAAAAGAATGAGGGGAGTAAAACTAGGAAAATGTTGACTGGAGTTATGTGATATAGAGGTAAGGAGTCGTCGAGATGTGTGATACCAATCATGAGGATGTTAGTTAATGGTTATATAGGAGTTTCAGGACAACATGATTAGTCTTGAGTTTTGAGGAATTAAGGGAGTAAGAGGTTGATTTAGTATCTGCACTCTATGAGATTTTGGCGGAGAGTTAGATGACGATACAGTTCGGGATAGTATTGGGAAGAATGTTGAGGTAAATTATGTTGATAGGTTGATGTTTGTTATTTGGGAGATTAACCGAAGATAGAAAAGAAACCGTGATATTTAAAGATGAGTGTAAGAGGCTTGATGTCCGAACAATGGTAGTGTTTAGCTGCTGTCACTGGTGGTTAAGAGTGATTATAAATAGGAAAGATGGTCATTCTAAAGAGGTTGATTTGGTAGAGACCTGATTGTTGTGTATGATTGTGAGAGAGTATAAGATGTGGTTAGATGAGGCGGATGCTAATAGTTGAATAGTAATGGTATGGTTATACTTGGCAGGAGGTGATGGTTGTGCGAATGGGGGAATATGTTATGACGGGCATATGAGTTAAGCTCGAGCGACAGGTAACCTTTTTTAGTGGTAACTTACGTGATCGGGATTGACTAGTTGGATGTCATTATGGGTCTAAGATGTATATAAATGTTGGTGTGAGGCTCTCACCTCAAGAGAGCGGTATTGCGAGCTAGTTATAAAGTTGTTATCTGAATGCTCTGTAATATATATGTGGGTTACGGTAAAATTAATGTAATGATGATCAAAAGTGATAGTTTGGGTGGTCTGTCATGACTGGTTATACTTGCATGTGCATTCATGATATACGTTTATTGCGTGAAAAGGTATGGATGGTATGCATGAGATTCTTGTCTGTTTATTCCGTATAATATATGGTGTTGTGATCTAGTAAAGCAGTCTTGAGTAAGTTTTATTGTCCGGAAAGTTATTCTGAGATAGTGCTTATGGGAATTGTATGTAGTTGTGATGTCTATCGATGTGGTTGTTGTGCCTCGGGTCGTGATCCGAGCACGGTACTTAGTGTTGTGATGCGGGTATTTTCGTACTGCGGTGTGGCTGTGGGTGGCGGTGTTGCGATGCCGTTACCGGTTGTGGTGGAGTAGGCGGCATGATTATGATTCGAGTTTTGAAAGTATATACCAGTTATACATAGGTTGTTGTTTTGTTTGTTGTTGTTTCCTGTGAGTTTCAGTTTGAACATGTAGACTGTTGTTTGTTTGTTAATGTTTCTTACCAAGTTTCAGTTTGGGAATGAGGGTAGAGTATGACATGAAAGAGAGTTATATGTTTTCTTTGTTGTCATGGTATAGTGATATTCTGTTGATGGGACACAGTTGTCAGAAGTTGTTACAGTATATTTGATCTTGTTGTAGATGAGGCACCGGTGCACATAGTCATGGCAAGTGATTCGTAGAACATGTGTGGTAATGATCTAAAAGCTACAGGCGGTTCATAATCTTTCGTTGAGACAGTGAGTATAGGGTGTTGGGAATTGGTGTCATGTTGAGTTATGAATGAGTTTTGCGGTAATGAAAGAAAGGAACTTGAGGATCTAGTGTGAGTGTACGTAACAAGTGTGGATCGTGAGTTATGCTTTTGGTGATAGGAGTTTTATATAGTTTATATAGAGAGGTATGTCTGTTGCGGTAATGTGGTAGAGTTAGAGTGTCTCTTATGATCAGGATTTTGTGGTATTGGTTAGATGGAGTGCAGAATAAGTTGAGGTATGAGAACTGTTTAAGTAAGAGAGCCTTGGAAATAGAAATGGTTATAGGTGTGAGGGTATAGGCGGTTATCTTTGACATGTGGTGGTGATGAAGATAATGAGAGGATATAGCTAAGGATCTAGTATTAGTGAGTTACGAGGACGCAACATGTGTCTTAAGAGGAGTAGGATGCGGCAAAGAGCGTTTTGTTGGAATATGTGTCCTCCGGCAATAATGCGATCACAACTGTCGATCATGATGATCACATGTTTAAGTCTCATTTTAAGAATACATGTGGGAAGTAATATTTTTCTGTCAACTGGTCCACACATATCGGTAATGATTGGCTGACTAGAGTTTGACATTACTGTCGTGCGACGGTGGTGATCAGTTGATCCCCTTAGGTCATACCTAAAGGATAAAACTCTTAATTGATTATTTAATTGATCGTATGTCGATACGGGTTAATTAAATTACTTAAAATTGAGGGACGATTTTGGAAGTAATATTTACGTGTCACATTGTAATTTGATTAAAATAAGATACGGTCTAAGTAATCGAATTGTTTTATTGCTTAGATGAAGTTATTGTTTACGGAAACAATTGAAACTGAATGAATAATTTATTATAAATACAAGATGTTGTAATTTATAATTGGTAAAGCGTTTTGGTACAAGTAATTGTGAATTACTACGTCGATTTTTACATGACGTGTTTTATTAATGCGTTGATTTTTAATACGTTAAAAATACATGATAATTTTACATGACTTGTGACTTGTGACATGTGACAAATTGATAAATTGACAAAGATAAAATGGAATCCATTTTATCTAATATGGACAGAAATATGGAGGGAGTATGGTGTTTAAATTATGTTAAATTATTTGAGTGAAAACAAAATAATTACACCTGCCTATAGCCATGCAAGCCTATGTTTTCTTGGATAGAAAACCTTGCCCCTTGCATTGGCTCCCCGTCCATCCTTCCCACCGGTTTTTGAAAGGCCTAATAGAGAGTTTTTTTCTCTTATTATTCATTCATACTTCATACAATATTTCGAGTGTAAGAAATAGAAAAGCTCTCTAAGAAAATCTAGAGAAATAAAAACTCTAAAATCTTCCTCTCTTGGCCGAAATACAAGAGATAAAAACAATAGTTTTGGGTCAATTTTATTAAGATTAATATTGTTCTAGTATTAATAATATTAGTCTTTTAAGAGGTTATCTTGGATATAATTCCTTGGGAGGGATTCTTAGCTTGAATCCTTTGTTCATCCAATATTAGGAAGCTTAAGAACAAGTGAGTAGGAGAACTCATTTGTGCCCATATATCCGAAATCTCAATGTAAGGAAAACGATTTCTTCTTTATCCTTATTCATGTTTGCATGCATAAGATCTAAATTAATTTTATGACTAAATTAATTATAACATATTTGAATATGTTGAGTATAATGAGATATAGATTTCTAACAAACGGTATCATGAGCCTTAGGTTGTTTGCATGCAAATCGGTTATTGTTTTTCCGAGTTATACGATTAACAAACAAAACTTACAAATTTGTGTTTATTATGATATATCACGAAATTTATTATGCATGTTAAAGTTTCTGGTCCTAAAATGTATTTAGGATATTTTTGTTAATTTATGGATTTTTATTGTTCATTTTATATAATAATGGCATTAAAATGTGATTTTATGATAAAAATGTCATTTTTGGACTAAAATTAGCTAAACTTCGATTTTTCCAGTGGTTTTTGGATATGTTTTCACATATATTATCTCTTGATGACCTGTAAATTTCATAATTTTATGAATTTAAATGGAAAAATAGGTTAATATGAGTTATATTTCGAATCTGGTCATAGAAATTTAGTATATTGTCACATGAAATTTTACAAGATGTGTGTGAAATAATTGGCTATAATGAAGTCTATATGCATGATTTATGAATTTTTGATGAAAAATAACATAAATAGTGACTTTAATTAGTAAAAATTGCTAAAACATACTTCATGACTAAGGAAAAACGTCACATGTTGCATTTTATCACCTATTTCATATCTAAAAGTGAAAAGTAAGTAAAAATAATTTTTCTCATATTTTAATGGTTATTATTGATAAATCCGATAAACCGCAACATTGTTTTTCCTCGATAATTTTCGAAATTTTTAACCTAAGTTTTTGAACATTATGAGTGTCATGGTATTTTTCCAGAATTTTCATAAGTTTAAATTTCAAATTTTTAATTAATTTGAAATTTTATGATTTAATTTGAAGTTTATGGCAAATTTTTGTATTTTGAGTCCATTTATGAACAATATTATGAAATATAAGTTAATTATTGTCAATATGTTAGTGGAGACTAATTTTGAGTCCTAAGTTGATTAGGGTAATTAACTTGTTCATAAATATGAATTTATGTAATGATTGAGATTTTAAAAGGTTAAATCACGCAAATCCATAAAAACCGATTAATATACGATATTGGCTCCTTAAAGGCGATTTAGCATAAAATTGGGCATGTTCATACATATTATAATGCTGCATTTTATTTATGATTGTCATATTTTAAGTTTATGTAATTTTTGAATTATGTAATTTTACTTAGTATGGCCTTAGTTTTAAATTGATATGACCCGAAATGTATGGGAATATCGATTTGGTTGTAATTTATTGTGATCTCGTATCACTGTTTTGCAATTTAATAGATTTATTTTTATTTTAATTACAAATGTATAATAGGAAATTATGTAATTTGTTATGTAATTTATTTATTCCGAAGATCCTTGAAGACGGTGCCACTCGAGAAGGTGATCCATTAAAGACGGTGTTACCTCGAGATGCGTGCCAAGACCGAAGTTCAAGGGACCAAAGGAGTTGGTTTCCAAATTTGTTATAGTATTAGATTTACTATTCTTGGAAGGCCATACTAGGATTTTATTTATGCTTTGCATTTTATTTACATGTTGCATGCATCTCTAAATCGCCATAACTAAAACATGCATTATCATTTTAATCGAGTTTATCGACCGTGTCAGTTACAATTATCGTAGTTCACCGCTTTTGTTCACTTAAAACGTAATAGATAATAAATTGACATGACCTCTCGCTAAAAATAAACAATTGAGACTTAGCCTTACCAAAAAGTAGAAACCATGAAAACCTATTTCGTGAGGGAGTGCACTCGGCCACACCGGGGTACAAACCTTGTTGCATAGGGGAAGTGGGTGATAAATGTCTATCCACCGAATTCATGTTGATGAGGGTTTCATCGGCCACACCGTGCCCAAGTTAATGTGGGTTTGGATCATGGACACATTTATTCGAAATTTGGATTGAGCTCAACGGAAGTATTCGTAACCGTAGTTGCATGTGTTCCGGGCTAAAGATAAATGTTAATGTAATTTTATCGACCAAGAGTTCTAAGAGTAGAATCAATTAAAGAGTTAATCCACCGAGTTATATTAATAAGGGATTCATCGGTCACACCGTGCCCAAGTTGATATGAATTTGGATCTTGGAATCATTTATAATTGTTGGGTAGAGGTCACTATATAAATGCTCATATCTTGTTAATTTATTTACAAGTATGATATTAAAAAGACAAATGTTAATATTTCCTTTTCCTCCATACTTGTAGTTCATTACAATGAATCCATCATATGCTACTACACCGATAACTATTGAGTCTTGCCACAATGTTTTTGACGACGTTTGCTTCAACAATGATTTCGACACTACTAGAGAACTTCATTTTGGGATTGGTTCGGATGGAAACATAAACTTCATCACTTCTTCTAAATGTCCTACAAGATCTCTTGTGAGCCGGTCTCAGGAAGACCGCCTCATAAAATCTATAGGATCTTTGTCTTTGGAAGAGAAAGATGCCAAAACTTGTGGGAGCTCAAGCAATCGAGTTCTTGCTTCAAAGAGCAAAAAGTTTAAGAAGAAGGGAAAGAAAGGGAAAAACTTCAAGCAAGTTGAAGATGAGTGCCATTATTGCTATGGCATGGGACATTGGCTTAGGAATTGTCCCGTATATTTGCGAAATATAAGGGAAGGAATCATCGTTCCAAAAGGTAAAATTCCTAAAGAGATTTATGTTATTGATGTAAATTATACTTCCACTACAACATGGGTACTGGATACCGGTTGTGGTTCTCACCTTTGTAATCATTTACAAGGGGTTAAGAGACGTGAAGAGGCTTAGCAAAGGAGATGTGGATCTACGCCTTGGAAATGGAGCTCGAGTAGCGGCCGAATCCAAAGGAACTTATGTATTAGCTTTGCCTAATGGGTTTGAGTTGTATTTACATAATTGTTTTTATGTGCCTACACTTTCTAAAAACATTATTTCAATCACTATGTTAAACATGGACGGTTTTTGTTTTGTCATTAAGAACAATCGTTGTACTATTTCAAGGAATGACTTGGTTATAGGCCAAGCTCCTTCCATTAATGGCATTTACATTTTAGAAACCTCGAATCTGACTAATGACATCAACAACATTCATTCAAAGAAACTCAAATCAAGTGATCCAAATGAATCGTTCATTTGGCATTGTCGATTAGGTCACATAAACGAGAATCGCATCAAAAGATTAATTTCGACTAATGATTACACCATTTGATCTTCAATCATATGGAACATGCGAATATTGCCTTCTTGGAAAAATGACTCGAAATCCTTTTAGTGGTAAAGGGACACGAGCAAGTGAACTATTGGGACTCATACATACCGATGTGTGTGGAACAATGAGTATCACCGCTCGTGGAAATTATGACTACTTCATAACCTTCACCGATGACTTGAGTAGATATGGGTATATCTATTTAATGAAGCATAAAAGTGAAGCTTTTGAGAAATTCAAGGAATTTCAAAATGAAGTAGAGAACCAATTGAACAAAAGGATTAAAGCACTACAATCCGATCGTGGTGGAGAATATCTTAGCCTTGAATTCGATTCACACTTGAAAGGTTGTGGTATTATATCACAACTTACTCCACCCGGAATACCACAACTCAATGGTGTTGCCGAAAGGAGAAATCGAACCCTACTTGATATGGTTCGATCAATGATGAGTGAAACCGAGCTACCAAACTCATTTTGGGGATTTGCGATTCAAACCGAAATTAGATCCTTGAATAATAGTCCCACAAAGACAACCGAAAAGACTCCATATGAGATGTGGAAGGGAAGAGTTCCTAATATATCCTACATGAAAATTTGGGGATGTGACGCTTACGTCAAGGCAAAGACCGACAACAAGCTTGCCCCAAAATCCGAAAAATGCATCTTTGTAGGTTACCCCTTGACCGCTCGAGGATACTACTTCAACAAACCTCAAGAGAACAAAGTGTTTGTGTCTTGCGAGGCTGTCTTCTTAGAAAGTCAATTTATTTCTAAGAGACAGAGTGGGAGAAATTTTGAACTTGATGAAGTTCAAGAGCCACAAACCGATGTAGAGACGCAAGAAGATGTTCCTTCGTTATCTAACGCGGTTGTCGCTCCTCCACTTTGAAGAACGGGCCGTGTTATTCACCATCTCGATCGATATGTGGGACTTATCGAAGAAGATGGAACACTATATGTGTTGCTTTTAGAAAGTGACGAGCCCGACACCTACAAGGCCGCAATCTGTAGTCCAAATTCCTCCTTATGGCTTGAAGCCATGAAGTCCGAAATGGATTCTATGCATGAAAACCAAGTTTGGAACTTAGTGGATGTGCCTAAAGAGGCAAGACCTCTTCAATGCAAATGGATTTTCAAAGTCAAGAATGGCATAGAAAGACATGATGATGTCTACAAAGCAAGGCTAGTGGCAAAAGGCTACCCAAGTCCAAGGTCTCCATTATGATGAAACCTTCGCCCCCGTAGCCATGCTAAGATCCATACGGATTTTGTTAGAGATTGCCGCATTTCATGATTATGAAATATGGCAAATGGATGTCAAAACCGCTTTTCTAAATGGGCATTTAGAAGAGGAGGTGTACATGATACAACCCGAAGGTTTTCTAGATTCTAAGAATCCTAACAAAGTGTGCAAGCTTAAGAGATCCATTTATGGTCTTAAGCAAGCATCTAAAAGTTGGAATCATCGATTCGATCATGTGATAAAAGAGAATGGTTTCACTTGAAGTGTTGAGGAACCATGTTTATACATGAAATTTAGTGGGAGCAATGTTGTGTTCCTAATCTTGTATGTCGATGACATACTACTCATTGGAAATGATATTCCGATGTTGTCTTCTATTAAGAAATGGTTAGGTAACCACTTTCAAATAAAGGATTTAGGAGAGGCACAACGCATATTAGGTATCCGGATCCATAGAGATAGATCCAAGAGGATATTGGCACTAAGTCAAGAGTCTTATGTTGATAAGATTCTTCGACGGTTCAGCATGGACAAATAAAAAAGGGGATTGGTACCTATGGTAACTGGGACAATATTGAGCAAGTCTCAATCTCCCTCCGAACCCCATGATGTTGAACGCATGAAGATGATCCCTTATGCTTCTGTTGTTGGATCAATCATGTACGCCATAATATGCACACTTCCAGATGTCTCGTATGCCTTGAGCATGACGAGTAGATATCAAGGAAATCCAGGTGAGAGTCACTGGATAGCCGTCAAGAACATCCTTAAGTACTTGAGAAGGACTAAGGATTCTATCTTAGTGTTTGGAGGAGACAATGAGCTCCGTGTTAATGGTTACACGGACTCAAGTTTCCAAACGGATAGAGATGACATGAAATCACAAGATGGTTTCGTTTTCATTCTCAATGGTGGTGCCGTTAGCTGGAGAAGCTTCAAGGAAGTTGTGACTGCGGATTAAACAACGGAGGCTGAGTACATTGCAGCACTAGAAGCTGCCAAGGAAGCTGTGTGGATCAGGCAATTCACGGAAGGTCTAAGAGTAGTACCTACCGCCAATGATCCCATCACTCTCTATTGTGATAATAGTGGGACGATCTTCCAAGCTAAAGAGCTAAAGTCTAGTAATAGATCTAGATATGTACTTAGAAAATATCATGTAATTAGAGATTTCATTGAAAGAAAGGAAATTTCGATATGTAAGGTTGGGACGGATGACAACATAGCCGATCCGCTCACCAAGCCTTTATCGCAGGCCAAGCATGATGAACATGTTGCGTCCATGGGACTTAAACGTGTACCAAGTTTTTATTAGATTTTGAAATGAAATAAAAGTGTTGTTTTTGTTCATGTTCATAATCGCAAGAATAATTTACGTGGCCTTGCTCTGATACCACTTGAAGGGTAATATCCGTATAAAACCCTTTCTTTTTAGGATTATAACGCAAATTTTATATGCAATTTATTGTCATAAACGAAATTAACAATGAAACGATAAAGATTAAGGAATAACCTTCGGTCCTAGTGCAATTCGGCAATGAGAGATCAAAGTAGACCTCCTCCTAATTGTTGCACCCAAGATTGTCCGAGAAATGCCCTTGTGCTAGAATGAATCCTCTAATTGCCTTGCAATATTGAGAGGATTAATTTTGTGCGTTTTTGCTTAGATGAGAGATCTAGGTTTTAGAGAGAAAATAATCTCCAAAACCCTAATTTTCTAACAAATGAATTAGCCTTAGGTTACAAAAGAGAGAGAGCTCTCTTTTGTCTATACCATTCGGCCAAAACCGAGTCCAAGGAGAGGAGATGGGCTTTTCCATTTCCTCTTCATTTTAACTCGTGGTCCGAATCCAAATCGCTAAATGTATATGACGCGGTTTCATTATAAATCGTCATCGGTTATCGGTTATTAAAGCATCAACTAATAATACGGGTTAGTTGAATTATTAATACATGTCCGACAAAGACGATATTGTATAATTATATTCAATATACATTAATCAAATATAAATCGCTTTATATTTAATTTACGAATTAACTGCTTAATCCGCCTTAGCCATTATTATTTAATCCGTATTAAATAAAATATCTCAACATCACATTTTCGACTAATTATTAGTCAAATAACTCGGACTAACTGGTTAGTCAATTTTTGGCATCTACATGACTGTATTTTCATACCGTCACATCTCTCAAACGTATCCTATAGGTGTGACTTTTAGGGACCAGTTGATCACCGCCATCTGTATGACAATAACGTCAAACTTATCTAGCAAGCCAACCGTTATTGATAAACGTGGACCAACTGATTATAATACAAAAGTATACCCTTTGATCCTTTTAGAGATTTATAAGTCCTTGCACTAACTGTTAAGGACACCAGCCCCAACAAGCTCCCACTTGTCCGTACAAGTGTATGTGCAATGACGTTATCCGCACTAACTGGAGGACCCAGGCTCAACAAACTCCCACTTGTCCGTACAAGTGTATGTGCGATAACCGATTCTCATATTCATTTAAAATTTCTCCCACTCAATGTAAAACAATTTGCAGATCTGGATCCACAAAGGTCGTATTTTACAATCGATCTGGATCAAGAGTGGTTTCCCCGACTAGAGAGTAACTTAACTGATAAAACAAATCCGTATCCGAGCATGGCCATGCATTTCAGTTACAGCTCCTCGAGTGGCCCTGAGAAATATCGAGTACCTGATAAAGGCTGAATATTTCCTTCAACTCGAACTCCTTCCGATCTAAGCGCAGCATGAAATGACCCAGAAACAATCTACTTGGCCCCCTGTTACGGATGACCGTGAGAAAGAAACCAAAGTCACCCAAAATCTGCCTTAGTCTCAAGAGACAGTCGATAGTCAAAAGAATCGACTCTTAGGATCACCATGGAAGTCCTATCCACGACCTGGCACCGAATGTTATAAAACATTTAGGACTCCACGTCGATGTCACATTTGTGTCCTACGAAATATCCGTATAAATCGCCTCTGTGATTGGTCAGTCAACTGGTTGACTTATGGCTCGTTGAACCCACCATCAACCAACGTCACAAAATAATTGCCAGAGTTATCAGCTCATGTGGGCAATTAAGGACTGAAAAATATAATGTTTGTTCAGTTCACTTTGTGGTGTTCAAAATTTGTCGTACAAAACCACATGAAAAACAAAATATATAAATAATAATCAAAACGATGATGTCGTATAGAGTACAAAGGAGAATGAATCTAATCCATAAAAGAGTACTACAACTTAGGAACACGTTTAATTCCCATGGAATTAACATGCCCTTCATGCTTATCTTGTCGTAATGGTTTAGTGAGAGGATCTGCTATGTTATCATCTGTAGCAATCTTTTCTATCACTACTTCCTTTTGCTCCACGTAATCTCGGATTAGATGAGCTTTCCGTTGTACATGTCTAGACTTGTTGCTAGACTTAGGCTCCTTAGCTTGGAAGATGGCACCACTATTGTCGCAATAGATGGTGATCGGGTCATTCGAACTAGGCACTACAGATAGTCCATGTAAGAATTGACGCATCCATATCGCTTCCTTTGTAGCTTCAGACGCGGCATAGTACTCGGACTCAGTCGTAGAATCTGTTGTAACAGTTTGTTTGGAACTCTTCCACTGATCGAGCGCCATTAAGAGTAAAAACGAATCCAGACTGAGATTTCGAGTCATCACGATCCGTTTGGAAGCTAGCATCTGCGTAACCGGTTGCGCATAGCTTTTGTTCGCCTCCATAAGTCAATGCCCAATCTTTAGTCCTCCGTAGGTACTTAAGAATGTTCTTGACAGCCATCCAATGTGATTCACCTGGATCTTTGTTGGAATCGACTTGTCATACTCAATGCATATGCCACGCCGGACGTATGCATATCATGGCATACATGATTGATCCTATAGCCGAGGCATAAGGAATCCGTGTCATGCGCTCTTTCTCTTCCGGTGTCTCGGTGACCGAGACTTGCTCAAATGCACCCCTGGAGCCATAGGAAGAAACCCCTTCTTGGAGTTAGTCATCTTTGAATCTCTCTAGGACTTTGTCTATGTAAGACTCTGATCGAGAGATAACATCCGTTGTGATCTATCTCGATAGATACGGATGCCTAGAATTCTTTGTGCCTCTCCCAGATCTTTCATCTGGAAATGGTTTTTCAACCATACTTTCACCGAAGTTAAGAGAGGTATGTCATTCCCAATCAGGAGTATGTCATCGACATACAATATTAGGAAGACAATCTTGCTCCCACTCGACTTGATATAAAGACATGGTTCCTCGACCGATCGAGTAAATCCATTTTCTTTAATCACTTGGTCGGAGCGATGATTCCAACTCCGAGATGCTTGCTTAAGTCCATAAATGGAACGCTTAAGCTTGCACACTTTCTTAGGATGTTGTGGATCGATGAAACCTTCGGGTTGTACCATGTACAACTCTTCCTCCAAAAACCGTTTAAGAAGGCGGTTTTCACATCCATTTGCCAAATTTCATAGTCATGAAAAGCGGCAATCGCTAAGATAATCCGAATGGAACGCAACATGACTACGGGTGCAAAGATTTCATCGTAGTGCAAACCTGGCACTTGGGTGAAACCTTTAGCAACTAGTCGTGCTTTATAGATATCTTGTTGACCTTCCACAGAATGCTTTATCTTGTAAAGCCATTTGCATTGAAGGGGACGAACCTTAGCAGGTAAGTCAACAAGATCCCACACGTTGTTCTCATACATGGAGTCCATCTCGGATTGCATGGCCTCAAGCCATAGCTTTGAGTCAGAACTAGTCATGGCACCTTTATAGGTTGCGGGTTCACTACTCGTTAAGAGTAGAACGTCATCTATGTCATGTTCCTCGACCATACCAATGTATCATGCCGGAGGAATAGAGACTCTTCCCGACCTCCTAGGTTCCTCGGGAATATTCAGGGATTGAAGGAATTGGTTCCTCCAATAGTTGCTCGGTATTTGGTTCTGGAATCTCCGACAGTTCGAAGGTTCTATCACTCTTTGCATTCTCGAGAAATTCCTTCTCTAAGAATGTCGCACTAGCCGCAACAAAAACACGTTGTTCGGTTGGCGAATAGAAGTAATGACCAAGTGTTCCTTTAGGATAACCTATAAAGTATGTCTTGACCGATCGCGGGCCGAGCTTATCCTCGTGTCTCCACTTGACATAAACCTCGCAGCCCCAAACCCGTATAAAGGACAAGTTAGGGACCGTTCCCTTCCATAGTTCATATGAAGTCTTGTCATGACTTTAGACGGACTTGTTAAGTATTAGAGCTGGCGACTTGGAAGAGCATAACCCCACAATGAGTCGGGCAACACGGTGTGACTCATCATGGATTGAACCATATCAAGTAGTGTTCGATTTCTCCGTTCGGACACACCATTCAGCTGAGGTGTTCCAGATGGAGTTAACCGTAGGGCAATCCACGATCTTTAAGGTGTTGATCAAACTCGTGAGAAAGATACTCGCCACCACGATCCGAACGCAGTGTTTTAATCTTTCTACCCAATAGGTTCTGTACCCTATTCTGGTATTCCTTGAATTTCTCAAAGGATTCACTTTTGTGCTTCATTAAGTAGACATAGCCATATCTACTTAAATCGTCCGTGAAAGTGATGAAATACCTATAGCCTTCTCGTGCGGTGATTGACATAGGGCCACATACATCCGTGTGTATGAGTCCTAATAGGTCAGCAGCGCGCATTCCAACACCTTTGAAGGAAATCCGAGTCATCTTACCGATGAGACATGATTCACACGTGCCAAATGATTGAAAATCAAAGGCCGAGATAGCTCCATTCTTGATGAGCTGTTTTACGCGTTTCTCATTAATGTGTCCCATACGGCAGTGCCATAGATACGTTTGATCTTTGTCACCAACCTTTAACTTTTTATTCATTACGTGTAATATTTCGGTGGTCTGATCTAAAACATAAATTCCGTTCATGGAGGCGCCTTGCCATAAATCATATTGTGTAAAGAGAAAAAGCAACTATTATTCTCTATTACAAATGAAAAACCAAGTTTGTCAAGTGCAGAAACTGAAATAATGTTTTTCGAAAGACTAGGTACATAATAGCAGTCATATAATGACAACTCAAATCCGCTAGGAAGCTGGATCACATATGTCCCCTTTGAGATGGCAGCCACTATTGCTCCATTCCCAACACGCAGGTCCACCTCACCCTTTACGAGGGGTTCGATGTTTGAGCCCCGCACATGATTACACAGATGAGAACCACAACCAAGTATCAAGTACCCAAGTTTCGTAACTTGCGTGGTTAATCTCAATCATATGAATAAAAGTAGAAGAAGAAGACATACCAACAGGTTTAACACGACCTGCCTTTAAGTCCTCATGATAAACAGGACATGTACGCCTCCAATGCCCAGTCTTGTGGCAATGATGGCATTCCATGTTATCATTCTTGCTCTTTGCCGCGCCTGATGAGGTGCTCGACTCACCAGGCCCACTCTTACCTGAACCCGACTTCTTAAACTTCGGTTTGCCTACTGCTAGGCTTGGCTGAACTTTGCCCTTACCCTTGCCCTTGTTTGACACAACGAGAACATCCTGTTTCATGCTCCCACTGAACTTCATGTCCTTCTCGGTCTGTACGAGAAGGGAGTGCAGTTCGTGGGGACTTTTCTTCAAATCATTCATATAGTAATTCGCTCTAAATTGCGAAAAACCATCGTGGAGTGAGTGAAGCATGCGGTCAATGAAAATGTTCTCGCTGATCTTACAATCAAGCGTCTCCAGCTTCTCGACATTCTCAATCATGCGGAGAATGTGTGGGCTAACCGGTTGGCCCTTCTGGAGTCTCGCGTCAAAGAAGCGAGTGGTATGCTCATAGGTCACGATTCTCGGTGCTTTCGAGAATTCCTTGGTGAGCGTGGTGAAAATCTTGTTTGCACCTTGGGCTATGAAGCGTTTCTGCAAATTGGGTTCCATTGCAAAAATGAGTACGTTTTTAATCGCACCCGCTTCCAAGGCGAAATCGTTATACTTGTCGATCTCGTTAATTCCAGCCGTGGGGCCTGGGTTTGACGGCATGGGCTCAAGCAGAAACCTGAGCTTCCCGTCAGCAGCGGCAGCATTCCGTAATGCCGCCTCCCAGTCCGCGAAGTTTGATCCATCATTCTTCAGTCGAGTTGACTGATTCATCTGATTCATGAAGATCCAAAGCCAGGACTCACGGTCCAATGTGGCACTTGGCATTGGGTAGTCTGTAGAACCAGCCATTTGTTTTTAGCAGTTTAAAAGTTCGTGATCTACACTGAAAAGAAAGGTAAACAAAAACGAAATAAGCAACTCATCGAGGTGATTTAAGTCTATTAAAATTCATTTTAATCGTGTAGACTCATTGCACTTGTATAATTGATCTCCCTCAAGAATAATACAAGTGATCCCAAGACTCAATTTCCGTAAATTGATAAGCCAACTGTTTAGCTAGTTCTTAGTAAAAACTCTTGGTCGATAGATTTCGGAAATCCTATCTATAGTCCACCATAATCACAGGATCGTACGAGTGACCATAGTGTTGAGATAAAATAAGTCAATCGGTTCCAACTTACCCGACGTAGAAGGGGTCATATTATGCCTACCGACGAAGAAGGGATTCATTGGAGTTTGACTTATAAAGACCGTTCTCAATTTTTGTTTATACGAGGAAGATCCCATCAACTAAATTTCAATTCATTTTAAGTGAACAAATAACTAGCAACTGCGTGAATGAATTAATTTAGATGATGGCTTTAAATCGTGTGACATGAGAATGTCAAAGAAAACTAACTCGTGACCTCTATATGTGTCGGTTTTCATGCAATTATTAGGTGGTTTGGTTTTAGGCGGAATATGATGCATACTATCGTTACGATAAAATAAATAAATGAATGCGATACGTAAATAAAAATTCCTAGTGTGGCCTATCCTAATAAAAAGAACATAAAACAACTTTGGAATCCACCGTTGGACCCTTGAAGCTTGTCTTGATGTTCCATCTTGATCCATGTAGCGGGAGTGAGCATCCGGTCTCCATCTTTGGTCTTCTCAAAAATTACAATTTAAAATTTACAAATATAAACCTATTTACATTCTAAATAAAAAGCTGTAATTAAAAGAAATAAAATGGAGATACGAGATCTCAAAATACAACCAAGACCGTGTTCCATCATTACGGTAACACGTTCTACTAAGGCCACACTAAGTTACAACCGTTTGCAAAATAATTAAATAAATACGTAATTAAAAGCATTCAAAATATATATAAAAACGATAAATAAAATGCATCAACTAAATTAAATTTATTCGTGACATAATTCCGTAATTATGTTAAATTTATCCAAACCACCAAAGATAATTAAAATTATATGACAAAACCGCTTTAGTCAAGTTAATTTTAATCCGAGATAATCCGTTACTTTAAATCGTTTTAAAGTAATTTGATTGTTCGTGGGTGAACCGTTTCACTATCAAGCGAGAGCATAAATCCGTTTTATGCATAAATGGCCGAAAAAAAACAGAAATTTTTTTTTTTTTTTTTTCACTCTTTGGTCGTGAAAGTAACGCAATTTTTTTTTTTTTTTTTAAAACGCGTTCAAAAACGTGAGCAACAAAAACAAAAACGGCTTCAAATCGAGAGCAACAAAGATCAAAACAAACGATTTGATAAAACCCAATTGCAATTTATTCTAATCCGGATTAAAACAAAATTACAATTGACATGTTCTTCACATATTGTTGTAATTATCGTTTAAAACAACAATTCGCAAAGATAAAATCGATTACAAAAACAAAAACATGGCACAAATTCCTAGAAAAACAGCCGTGTAAACTAAAGGACACGGTTTTCAAAAAAAACAATCGTGCAAAGAAAAAAAAAATTCTGCCGTGTGGAATTTGCATCAAAAAAATTAATCGATCCATTTCGTTTGATGAAAAACACATAGAAAATTTACGTGGCCTTGCTCTGATACCACTTGAAGGGTAATATCCGTATAAAACCCTTTCTTTTTAGGATTATAACGCAAATTTTATATGCAATTTATTGTCATAAACGAAATTAACAATGAAACGATAAAGATTAAGGAATAACCTTCGGTCCTAGTGCAATTCGGCAATGAGAGATCAAAGTAGACCTCCTCCTAATTGTGGCACCCAAGATTGTCCGAGAAATGCCCTTGTGCTAGAATGAATCCTCTAATTGCCTTGCAATATTGAGAGGATTAATTTTGTGAGTTTTTGCTTAGATGAGAGATCTAGGTTTTAGAGAGAAAATAATCTCCAAAACCCTAATTTTCTAACAAATGAATTAGCCTTAGGTTACAAAAGAGAGAGAGCTCTCTTTTGTCTATACCATTCGGCCAAAACCGAGTCCAAGGAGAGGAGATGGGCTTTTCCATTTCCTCTTCATTTTAACTCGTGGTCCGAATCCAAATCGCTAAATGTATAAGACGCGGTTTCATTATAAATCGTCATCGGTTATCGGTTATTAAAGCATCAACTAATAATACGGGTTAGTTGAATTATTAATACATGTCCGACAAAGACGATATTGTATAATTATATTCAATATACATTAATCAAATATAAATCGCTTTATATTTAATTTACGAATTAACTGCTTAATCCGCCTTAGCCATTATTATTTAATCCGTATTAAATAAAATATCTCAACATCACATTTTCGACTAATTATTAGTCAAATAACTCGGACTAACTAGTTAGTCAATTTTTGGCATCTACATGACTGTATTTTCATACCGTCACATCTCTCAAACGTATCCTATAGGTGTGACTTTTAGGGACCAGTTGATCACCGCCATCTGTATGACAATAACGTCAAACTTATCTAGCAAGCCAACCGTTATTGATAAACGTGGACCAACTGATTATAATACAAAAGTATACCCTTTGATCCTTTTAGAGATTTATAAGTCCTTGCACTAACTGTTAAGGACACCAGCCCCAACAATGCATACTTCCAGATGTCTCGTATGCCTTGAGCATGACGAGTAGATATCAAGGAAATCCAGGTGAGAGTCACTGGATAGCCGTCAAGAACATCCTTAAGTACTTGAGAAGGACTAAGGATTCTATCTTAGTGTTTGGAGGAGACAACGAGCTCCGTGTTAATGGTTACACGGATTCAAGTTTCCAAACGGATAGAGATGACATGAAATCACAAGCTGGTTTCGTTTTCATTCTCAATGGTGGTGCCGTTAGCTGGAGAAGCTTCAAGGAAGTTGTGACTGCGGATTAAACAACGGAGGCTGAGTACA
This sequence comes from Silene latifolia, assembly GCF_048544455.1. Taxonomy (NCBI): domain Eukaryota; kingdom Viridiplantae; phylum Streptophyta; class Magnoliopsida; order Caryophyllales; family Caryophyllaceae; genus Silene; species Silene latifolia. The sequence goes on along the minus strand of NC_133538.1, from coordinate 418,485,472 downwards.
TTGCAGCACTAGAAGCTGCCAAGGAAGCTGTGTGGATCAGGCAATTCACGGAAGGTCTAAGAGTAGTACCTACCGCCAATGATCCCATCACTCTCTATTGTGATAATAGTGGGACGATCTTCCAAGCTAAAGAGATAAAGTCTAGTAATAGATCTAGATATGTACTTAGAAAATATCATGTAATTAGAGATTTCATTGAAAGAAAGGAAATTTCGATATGTAAGGTTGGGACGGATGACAACATAGCCGATCCGCTCACCAAGCCTTTATCGCAGGCCAAGCATGATGAACATGTTGCGTCCATGGGACTTAAACGTGTACCAAGTTTTTATTAGATTTTGAAATGAAATAAAAGTGTTGTTTTTGTTCATGTTCATAATCGCATTTGTCTTTTACCTTTTCTTTATACATTGTTACATCCAAACGGGTTGTAGTGACAAATTGAACCCCGTTAAAGTGAACACGGATTAACATAGTATTCGCCCATAGTCACTTGTATGAGGTGACGTCTCGAAGTGACTAGAGTGTGATGCGATTGATGGCAAGTTCAAGTGCCATGAAGTCATGTGAGATGACTAGTCGATCACATAGGCAGACTGTTAGGAACACTTTGTCGGGCCTTATGACCGCTACTATAGTATTCTAATGAGTCGATTCTTTTGACTAAAGACTGTTCGCCTAAGGTGGCATAGTTTCAGATTAACTTTGATTTATGTTACTACGACCTTCGTAAATGGGGTCAAATAGGCATATTTTGGGTTATGATGGTTGTGGCTAGTCGAAGGGAATAAGTGCGATAGGAATTGTCCACCCCTTGTTAGGGTTATAACAATATCTCAGGACCACACGAGGAGTAATAAACTAGAAATGCGTGGCCATGCTCGGAAGGTATCCATGGTGGATAATTCCGGTCAATCAGTTATTCTCCAGATCGAGGAAACCACTCTCGATATGATCACTTGCAAGTACGAGCTGAAAGACACCTTGCATTGAGTGGGAGATAGTAATAGGACAAGAGAATTGGTGACGTACACTTGTCGAGGATAAGTGGGAGATTGTTAGAATATGTGTCCTCCGACAATAATGCGATCACAACTGTCGATCATGATGATCACATGTTTAAGTCTCATTTTAAGAATACATGTGGTAAGTAATATTTTACTGTCAACTGGTCCACACATATCGGTAATGATTGGCTGACTAGAGTTTGACATTACTGTCGTGCGACGGTGGTGATCAGTTGATCCCCTTAGGTCATACCTAAAGGATAACACTCTTAATTGATTATTTAATTGATCGTATGTCGATACGGGTTAATTAAATTACTTAAATTTGACGGACGATTTTGGAAGTAATATTTACGTGTCTCATTGTAATTTGATTAAAATAAGATACGGTCTAAGTAATCGAATTGTTTTATTGCTTAGATGAAATTATTGTTTACGGAAACAATTGAAACTGAATGAATAATTTATTATAAATACAAGATGTTGTAATTTATAATTGGTAAAGTGTTTTGGTACAAGTAATTGTGAATTACTAAGTCGATTTTTACATGACGTGTTTTATTTACGCATTGATTTTTAATACGTTAAAAAACATGACAATTTTACATGACTTGTGACATGTGACAAATTGATAAATTGACAAAGATAAAATGGAATCCATTTTATCTAATATGGGCTGAAATATGGAGGGAGTATGGTGTTTAAATTATGTTAAATTATTTGAGTGGAAACAAAATAATTACACCTAGCTATAGCCATGCAAGCCTATGTTTTCTTGGATAGAAAAACTTGCCCATGCATTGGCTCCCCATCCCTCCTTCCCACCTGTTTTTGAAAGGCCTAATAGAGAGTTTTTCTCTCTTATTATTCATTCATACTTCATACAATATTTCGAGTGTAAGAAATAGAAAAGCTCTCTAAGAAAATCAAGAGAAATATAAACTCCAAAATCTTCCTCTCTTGGCCGAAATACAAGAAATAAAAACAATAGTTTTGGGTCAATTTTATTATGATTAATATTGTTCTAGTATTAATAATATTAGTCTTTTAAGAGGTTATCTTGGGTATAATTCCTTGGGAGGGATTCTAAGCTTGAATCCTTTGTTCATCCAATATTAGGAAGCTCAAGAACAAGTGAGTAGGAGAACTCATGTGTGCCCATATATCCGAAATCTCAATGTAAGGAAAACGATTTCTTCTTTATCCTTATTCATGTTTGCATGCATAAGATCTAAATTAATTTTATGACTAAATTAATTATAACATATTTGAATATGTTGAGTATAATGAGATATAGATTTCTAACACGTTTGAGGGTTGTGTATGTCGTAGTATAATTGGAAGTAGAGTGTTGGTGTAGCATAAAGAATGGATTTGTATATATTGTGGTCGATAGTGTTAAAAGGCCATGGTTGGGCTTGTAGTAGTTCGATGTTTAGGAGTGGGAGAATATTTCAGTAGTGTTGACAATTGAATGATGATGATTATGCGTTCGATAGTTTTGACAGTTGGAAGATGATGTTATGAGTGTGAGTAAACTTCGAGGACGAAGTTCCTTTTAAGGGTGGTAGAATGTAACATTCCGTTTGATGTCTATAAGTGTCTTGATATTAGATTTGCTAGTGGATGATATATTACGGAGCTAGGAGCGTTTGTGGACGGTAGTTAGTAGTATATAGAGTTAGTGTTGAGACATATATAATGGAGTTGATACAATATCATGAGCCATGTTGTGGAGGTAGAAATAGTTAGTGGAGTTGGTGTTACGAGTTCATGTTTGGTTGGACTTTTGTTTTGATTTCTTAGTTACGTTGCTGTGTCTTGATTGAGTTAGTATGTTTTTTTTTTAGTATGGGTTGAACTTCGGGGACGAAGTTCTTTTAAGGAGGGAAGACTGTAATACTACGGTTTTACGAGTCTTTGGGTACTCTATCGAGTGGGGCTTACTCTGTCGAGTAAGTAGTTTTTGACGCAAAACAGTAGTCTGCCTATAGGGTACTCGATCGACTAAGTTGGGTACTCGGTCGAGTAAGGGGCACTCGATCGAGTACGTTAGTTACTCGATCGAGTAAGTGTGTTTTACGGGGTTGTTTTGACGGGTTTCTCTAATAACGAGAGTTTAATATAAAAGGTTTCCGTCAATTTATTTCATCACTTTTTAACCTTTCTAAACCTTTCAAAAGAAAAAGGAGTTACGTAGTTCTCTCTCGTCGCGTTGTTGGCAAATCCCCAAGGCTAGGAGTGCCGGATCATCTTGTTCTTCGCATCATAGTGTTCTTTGCGTCAAGGGTAAGATCTACATACCAATTTTATAGTATTTAGTTGACTTTGTTTAAACCCTAATTTTGGGAATTGGGGGTTTTTATGATTTGTTAATGTTAGATTGTGATTATGTGATTACGTGATAGGAGGAGGATTCGTAGAGGAGAGGTTTTGAGACAGCTGTTAAGATCGTCTGCTTGTGTTTGCGTTCCAGGTAGAGTTTCCCTACTCAGTATTAGTCACATAATGTGGTTGGTTGTTGATTGTGATTGTTGTAAAGTACCATATTCGTATTGTGACGGTTGTTGGATTTGGTTGTTGTTGATTGTCGTGATTGTATCTGTCTATGTTCTTCGGGGTGCGTCCCTGGCTGAGTGGAGTCACTTACGGGAGTGGCTTCACGCCCATTATTCGCCTTCTGTGAAACCCGCCATAGAAGGGATGTGCACATTAATGAATTTGGGTTTATCGCTCGACGGAGATGAGCGGGGCTTAGGTGGGAACGGCTGCGGTCCCCCACTGGCCGCGAGGAGTAACCTGTTGCAATGGGTACTCTGGCAGGGCTACACACTTTAGTGTGTAGTCAGTATTGAGGAGTTGGTGATGGAGTTCGGGATGATGTGACAATTGAGCTGTGTTGATTTCTGTCTGATTGTGATTATAATTGTGTGATTTGACCCCGTTTAAATGTTTTAAAAACTGTGGTGATCCATTCGGTGGTGGTGAGCAGTTGTTTGACAGGTATATCTTGGATACGCGAGGGATCTAGCTGGGGATGGAGTCATCACATATCAGAGTCTTTAGTCTTCCGCTGTGTTTGTTAAGACAGTTTCATTCAGTTGGTTTATAATTTGAGAACAGTTGCATTTTACTTTACAGTTGGTTTTGTTATGTAATCACTTAAACTTATTTAATAAAATATGTTTCGTTATTGTCATTTGATTATCATTGCCTCGGGAAACCGAGATGGTGACATTTCTATACCTGAGTGGTCCTGGTAAGGCACTTGGAGTATGGGAGTGTCACAATTACAGCTACTTTCGTCCACAATCGCTAAATGCTTTCGTCAAGAGTAGACTCCCTATGGTGTTAAAAACACTGTAGGATCGCGGAATTTCCCCTCTTGCCTAGACAAGAAGAAGGATCTCCCTCTTTTCACCATGCAACAAATAAGATCAATGGATAAAAGGGATCAAGATGATTTGAGTTTCACATTGGTAGTTTGCTTTTTTATTTGATTTCCCACCAATTTCTTGTGGTATTTGACATTTGAAGAACATTTTTTGCCATTTTTGATGATTGGCATTTTGATACTTGGCAATTGTTTTCAATATTGCATTTTTGAACATTTTTCAAAGTAACCCCCCATTTTGTTGCAAGGGTACTTTTATTGAAGCATAGGAGTCTATTTTTGCTCCTTTTTTCATTTGATGCAATTTGCAAACATTTGATTTTTCATTTTGGTACTTGAACTCAATTTGATGTTTTGTGCCAATTCCCTTTTTGTTGACAAAATACGATGATAGAAGTGAAAGAACGGTTGCATGACTTCAAAGGCCACCTTGGAATAAACGGTAGCCAATGAGTTATCACTCCACAAGGTACTCATGACTAGGTCTTCGTCCATGGGTGAAAAGATACTAGTATGACACATCCTAGGGTGTCTTGAGGGTCTTCTAGCAAACAAAGTTTCAAGGAGAAAAATTATCTACAAGAGCCTTATATACACTTGTCAAGCTTCCTAAATAGGCATTTTCACAGAATTTTCTAACCATGCAACTACATGCCATGATGCAACTATCATTTATACAACCTAATGCATATGCTTCTACCAACTAGCATGCCAAATAATCTAAATGCAAACTCCTAACAACATATAGATACACGAACAGCAACAACAAAATACACCACATCCCCCTTGACATGTATGTCCATCCTCCTCATAAATAATGAAAAGAAATGGAAGGGAATAGGGATTAGAACGATCATATCAAGCGGTCTTCACATTCCCTTGTGAATCCTCAAATGTAGTGTTGTATCTATGTGAGAAGAGAATAAAAACACAAGTATATACAATTCTACACTACTAAATTAAAGAACATGTTTTTGGTTTTTGAAATTTTCATATTTTTATGGATTTTGTTTTAATGAAATTAAAGAACATATTTTTGGTATTTTTCAAAAAAATTCAATTTTTATGTATTTTGGAATATAAATTCCCATCCCCCACTTTATTTTGGACATTGTCCTCAATGTACATGTAGGAGTAGGAATGAAAAAGAAATACATGTTTTTGGATTTTTAAAGTTTAATGGAAATTAAAGTACAAATGCAATGATGTGAATGAATGAATGCATGCTCTAACTAAATGCAATTCTATATGACATATATAACAAATTAATGCAATCTAAACTACACTAAATGATGCATGTTTTCTATTAAACTATGGTCACCTATGATCAAACCTCCCCAATCCGATTTAAGCACTATTTCTAGTGTAGAAAAGAATAGGATTGGTCATTAGTGACTATGCATGAATTATACGCTATATGCAACTAATTATATGAATCATGTGAGATATATTACAATGCAAATTATACTATGTGAACTAACTAATGTAAATGCAATATGCAATATAATACAAATGCAAGCTAAATGTATATGTATATAACTAAATGCAAGTGTAAATGTAATACAAATTCAAAGGATAGGTTATCTTACAAATGGTGGTTTGAGGGAGGACTCCACCAAACTCATTCCTTGTTGCCATGGTTATTGATGTTGTCCATGTTGCTCAATGCTCTCAATAATCGGTCAAAGGCTTGAGCACAATCTTCAAACAAGCATGAATATGGTTTGTTCCAATTCAAAATGAAGTTTGGCCAAGGGAGCTTGTCATCCATTCTCTTCTTCACCTTACCCTTAGCACTTGAGCCTTTGCAATGCTTCAAACCAATAGGCCCATGATTCTTGTCAACACTAGGTATGAAGTATGGCTTATTTTCATCTGGAGACTTCCACTTACCACCTTCTCCTCTAATTTTGGTTATGATGATAGCATTTTGATTTTTCAATCCTTCCAAAGTAGAAGGAGAATTCTCGTAACATTGATGACCGGAACCTTAGGAGTTGAAATTGTGGGTGACAAATTTCCACAAGCAAGTTCATTTGCAAGTTTTCTCTTGAGCTTTTCCACCAAGTACCCTTTATATGATGATTTGACTTTTTGGAGAAGGTCCACCATATCATCTCCAACAATCATAGGTTCCATGGTGGGTGCGAAAAGTTCTTCATGGTCAATAGGAAAAAGACATTCATCTTCCTCATGGAAGCATTTGAAAGATCATAGATCCATATTAGACTCTCTAATAAAAATTAAATTATCTCATAATTTATCATTTTACTGATCTATGTAACATGCATGCAAATATAAAAGCATAAAAATAAAAGTTAAGGAAAAACAATTTCCTTACATTGATTTTATGGTAATATGGGCACAAACTAGATCACCTATCTAATTTGTTTTTGAGCTAAAAAGATATGGATGATCCTTCTTGAAAAACCTTCAAAAAGAAAGTCTCCTTCAAGTTGCACCCAAGAACTCAACCCAAAAATCTAACAAGTATTTTACTAGAAACTTGTTAAAATTATTCCCTTGATAATATTTGTAATATTACTAACACTCTTAGTAATAATATTTGATTACTAACTTCTTAGTAAAGATGTATACTAATTTTAGAGAGAGGAAGACCAAGAAAGATATCACATGCAAAATGTACAAATGAAGATGTAGAAAAATGAACAAAACTTGGTCTATATGGGAAGGGGTGGCCGGGTAGCTGAGAGGGTGATTTGAGTGTTATTTTATCTTATTTTTGTCAATCTTACATCACATGCAAAAAATGATTATAAGATAACTTATGGAAGTATCACAAGTAAAGTGAAATGATTGTGATCATCCACTATCTTCATTTACACGGTCCAATGTCCCATTTACGGGTCCATTTTGGTTCTTATATTTGTCGCACAAATACGTGTAAATTTTATTTAAACATCATTTCATGTTTAAATGCTTCCAATTAATTTCGTCTAAATCACTCCATAAATATACGTGTACCGCTACACCTATTATTTTACGTACTAATATTAATCACATTAATAAATTAGTACAATTTTAGTGAATTAACAATTAATTAACTAAAACCCGTCTTCCAAAATTTATTATTAATTATCGCATAATTAATTAATAACTGCTGTGCCTCGAGTTCGCAACTCGAAATCTCTCTAAAATAATCGACTAACCTTTTAGTCTATAAATCAAGGGACTAAATAAATTGTATCTCATACAATTAATTAGTTGTCTATTGGGTTTCGTTCCTTTAGGTGTGACCGAAAGGGGTCAGTTGATCACCGCCGTCTCACGACAATAACGTCAAACTCTAGTCAGCCAACCGTTATCTATTTACGTTAATCAATTGACGAGGATCAATAATTAAATATCTGATGATATTTCTTTAATGAGATTTATTATGTAAATGCACTATTGTGGAGGACACTAACTCCAACAGCATACCTCAAACTTCTCACGGATGGGGTCCTCAAGTGAGGCAATATCACAACTCCATTCCTCTTCTTCATTCCATAAGTCCTTGCAAGACACATATTCCATATAAGCTCCTTCCTTAGGCTTGTCATCATCGCTATCTTCATACGAATCATAGATAGGGGCTTCACTCCTCTTCATTAACTCTTTCTCCAACACCTCAATGTTCACATCAAAAGATACAATCTCATACTCACAAAGGCTAAGAGTATTTGGCTTACTCCACCTCATGTCTTCTTCATCAAATACCACACTTTCATACTCACAAGAACTCAAGGAGATTGGCTCTTCCCACTTCTCATAAAAGGTAAATCCTTCAAACTCGCATTCATGATCAATGTCTAAGGAATGATGAGGATTAGTTACTTGAGTTGTCTTTATTTGGGCAATTCGAATTTCCAACTCCTCACCTTGGGTAACGATGCCTTAAAGAATATTATTCCTCTTTTGGCTCTCTTCTAGCATTTGTTTGAAGAAGTTTTGTTGGTCTCCCATAATTTGGAGAACCATACTTCGAATGTCAAATTTATGCTCGTCTTCTCATTGTGGGTAGGTGTGAAAGTGGTTGTATTGTGGTATTTGGAAATGGTTGCAAAGTGGGTATTGGGAGGGTGATTGTTGTGGATATTGGATGTGGTGATTTTGGTGGGAAAATTTAGGGTAGTAGTTAGGATTTTCATTGTATGAGTTGTAAGGTAGGTTTGTGTTGACTTGCTCCTCAAACTCCCCATACCCATTGTAGTCATACTCAAAAGATACACCACATACTCCATGTTTCAAGTCTTAGGTCATCATCATAGCCAAGATACAACTAAAAACATGGAAACTACAATAAAACGGTAAAAACGAAACTCAAGGTTAAAGCACAAATAAAAATAGACAAACAAATAAGAACTTAATCACAAAAAAACTAGCTAGTGGAAATCAAACAATTAATGAAAATCAAATCAAGTTAACATCGTCCCCGGCAACGGTGTCATTTTTGGTGTCGGTTTATAACTCGTGGTCAAAAGCTACCTAACCAAAACAATATTTATAACTTCAGAAACTACTCTTAGCAAAGAGGTAAGCAAAGGTCGGATCCCAAGGGACGGGTATTGATGTAGGATTTTCAATTGCAAATGGTTGTGTCTTAGGGTGTCACAATTTGGGTTGAGATAGGAGATCAACTAAACTAATCAACAATATAAAGCAAAGTAATAAAAACAAGCATGGTGATTAAAATGAGATGTAAACAATTGATTAAAAGCACTAGGGTGTCATGGGTTCATAGGGGATTCAAGGGAGTTGATCATACAAACGTGTTTTCTACTAGATGTAAGCGCTTATTGTTGTGATAGGATCGAGTTGGTGTAGAAGCTTACAATCCCTAAGAGGGTTTGGGTCTCGGAGCCGAATCGATTAGATTGTACAACACCTACAAGTCGGCTTAGTCCTTCCTATCCAACTATATGCATGGTCTAATGAGACTTGAGTTGGTGTATAAGCTTACAAGTCTCATTAAAAAGATAGGTGATGGGTAAAAAATGCAAGGATTCATAGGCTCGCATTTCATCAAACATAACATGTGCATATTTTGAAATCACAATAAGCAAGCAAATTAATTATGAATACACATTAGATTAAGTATGAATAAATCCCCATGTTGGTTTCCCTAATTCCCCTTAACCCTAGTTAAGGAAACTACTCACTCATTATCGACTTTAACATGCTAACAAGGTTGTCAATCATACTAGCAAAGCAAAACATAATGAATAAATGAAAATGATTAACAATAATTAAACAAGGTTAAGAGAGAATTATACCTATGAAGATGATTCCAAATAAGAAAGCAAAGAATAATAGAAATACTTGATGATTGATGGAAGGTTGTCAATCCTCCAAATAAACCCAAATAATCTTCTAATTACCCAAATTAAATGAAGAACAATAGAGAAATTAAGGAAAGATTAAGTATTGAGATTTGAATTAAGACTAGATTAAAAGTTGATTACAAGATTAAGGAATGATTTGAACTTGATTAAGAAAGTATTAAGAGAGCATCCTAAACTAAGTAGTACAATGGGGTATTTATACTAAAGATTAGGGTTACTAAGGGCTTAAATGACTATTAAGTCCTTAAGAAAAGTTGAGGAAATGCTCCTCTCGAAGGAAATGAGCATCTCCATTTTGCTAGTCTCGCCATGATCTGTGCGTCTTGGGGAGTGGCACGGGCTCTCTGGACTGTTATCCGAGCGGATTTGTCATGAAGACGCTCGAATCTTATGGCTGCAAGATGAGCGTCTTGTCTAGGAGACGCTCGGATAGTCTGTGATCCGCTTGGATCCCACGACAGACTGCTTCTCTTCTTTTCTTCCTTCATAATCCGCGAGGATCATTCCGGGGATGCAAGGATCCTTTCGTCATTGCCCATTTTACTTTATTATCTACATAGGCCTTCGAGTGATGTCTTCTCTTTGATGCTTGGTCATTAGATGTGATAAATTTAGCTCCATTTCGCCATGTAAATGCAAGGTTAGCACTCCTTTCCTACCAAGGGGACAAAACCTCAAAGAATATGCATTATGGGAAACTAAAGATTGTAAGTGACCCAATTATGCACTATAAAGCATAGGAACGAGGTTAATTCGGGGACTAAATGTGCTCAAATATGAGTCACATCAAACATCCCCAAACCGAACCTTTGCTCGTCCCGAGTAAAGAGGTGACAAAAACTAGGACCCTTATTTAAACTAAGCTACTAATATAGCTGATGTGAGACAATTAGGGGGTCTCACTCCGCCCTTTCAACTCACAACAAGACAACCATAAGGTAGGATGCCTTCTTGCAAGGCAAGGTGGGGCTTGCCAAAATGGCGACATATCCAAGCATTAAAGCACATAAAACAAGTAATGGATGCATCTACAAAAATGAATAGCCACTTTCCTCATCTAAGTGGCGGAAATTATCTACAAGGGAAGCAATCTAAGGGTACACACTCCTTCATAGATATGGTTTCTTCAAACTACTAAGCCGAGAAGGATACCAATAAATCACCTACAAGTTGTGTCAATCTAGGGTACCTCTGTCCTCAATCGTTAAATGCTTTCGTCAAGGGTAGACTCTCTATGATGTTAGAAACACTGGAGGATCGCGGAATTCCTCTTCTTGCCTAGGCAAGAAAAAGGGTCGTCCCCTCTCTACCATGCACAAAAGTGGATTCGATGGATAAAGGGATCATTTGTATTTGAGTTTCATATGGGAGTTTGCTTTTGTTGTTGTTTTTCCCCCCAATTTCTTGTGGCATTTGACATTTGAGAACACTTTCTTTTTGCCATTTCTTTTGATGTTTGGAATTTCAATACTTGACAATTTTAAATTTTTCTTGCATTTTCTTTTGAACATTTTCAAAGTCACCCGATTTGTAGTGAGGGTGCTTGTATTTGAAGGATAGAAGTTTTTATTTTTGTTACTCCACTTTTCTTTTGATGCAGTTGCAAACTTTTTCTTTCTTTTCATTTCTTGAACTCAAATTTGAACAATTTTTGTGCCCATTCCCTTTTTGATGACAAAAATGTGGTAGAATATGGATGATGGTTGCATGGTTTCAAGGGTCACCTTGGAATAAATGGTAGCCAAGGAGTTATCACACCACAAGGTACTCTTGCCTAGGCCTCAATCCATGGGTCAAAGGATACTAGCATGACACATCCTAGGATGTTTTACAAGTATTCTAATGAGCAAAGTCTTAAGAAGAAAAAGTATCTACAAGGGCCTTATATACACTTGCCAAGCTTCCCAAATAGATGTTTTCACAAATTTTTTTCTAAATGCAACTATATGCCATGATGCAACTAACATATATATAACCTAATGCATAAGCTTCTACCAACTAGTATGACAAATAATCTAAATGAAATCCTATAATCACATTGTTTATACCGCATCAATCAAAATAAAGCCACATAGTCATCAACATAAAGAGGAACAAGGAGATTGGAAAGATCATACCATGCGGTCTTCAATATCCTCATGCCTCGTATGTGGCGTAGTCGATCAATGTGACACAGGATAGACAAACATAATTTATACAAGACTACTCTATAAAGGAAATGAACATGTTTTTGCGTTTTTCAAATTTTCAAATTTTTATGGTTTTTATGCTTTATGGAATAAAAAACATGTTTTTATATTTTCAAAAATTTTCAATTTTTATCATTTTTGTTTTAAAAGTCATGTTAGAATTCCCCCCCATGATCCGAGCGTCTTGCTCCCAAGACGGGCGTCTCAAAACGCTATGATCCGGGCATCCCGAATCCGAGCGGATTCTGCCTTGAGACAAGCAGATTGTTCTGGGGACGCTCGGATTCATAGTCAGAGTGAAATCCCAAATTTTGATGTAACCAGGACGAGCGGATTCTCACTGAGATGAGCATCTTTGGACTGAGACGAGCGGATTCTTGAGGAGACGCTCGGATTCGTACCCAGTATAAAAATTTCCTTTCCAGCTTTGCCAAGACGAGCATCTTACTGTCAAGACGCTCAAATTTCATCCAAGACGAGCGACTTCCCTCTGGGACGCTCGGATTATTCCTGTACCTCACGGGTTCAGTTCCACCCGTGGGTATTTTCATATCCCAAGTCATTTCTTCTTGATTCCCTTGGTCTTCATTATGGGTGCACTATAAAGGCTTGGATAGCCTAGGCAATTGCTATCCCAACACTATGTCAAAAGACTACACATCAAGAAACATTTAAGTCCCTCCCTCACTTTCTCTCAAAATGATAATATTGATCAAAATGTACAAGTTTAAATCCAAAATTTGACAAAAATGCAATACAAGAATAAAAATGCGAGTTAAGGGGTTAGAGTATTTACAAATGGTGGTTTAGGGAAGACTCCACCAAACTCTCACTCTTGAGATGAGATGTCAAGGGGGCATAGCCAAGGTGTTGTTGATGTTGCTCAACACCTTTTAGAAGTAGTCGAAGGCTTGTTCATTGTAATTATAAAGATCTTCAATAGACCTTTGCACATTGTGTTCTTCATGGTGGTGACTTGAGTCAAGATGGTCACCAAAGCCTTGGTCTATAGAATTGTCAATGTAAGGATTGACTAACCCATCGAATTCATCATCCCATAGACCACATACTTCACTAGCTTGCTTCCCTATAGTATCATGAGTTGATGGAAACAACTCATCTTTCTTGTTATCATGGCCAATGAAGCCTTCTTCATTACTTGTCATGAGTGGTGGTGAGCTATTCAAGCTCTCATTGTTGTAATTTCCTTGCTCTTTGGACGGAGCATCTTGAAGCTTATCCTCTTTCTTCTTCCATATGGGTGGTGATTCTTTACCCATTATTACTAACTAGTTGTTTATTGAGAATATAAATGTGTTTGATTGAGAGCCCCAATGACACTCTTCATCAAAATAACTCATAAGGTATCCGAGTTAATACCTATAGAGCTCAAAATCAAAAATGGCGCCATTGCCAAATTTTTGGCACAATGACTATAACTATGAAGACCGACTCAATGCCTATAGAGCTCAATATCCGCCCCTATTACACCTAGCTAGGTAATGACTTCTTAACCCATCATGTCCTTTGCCTAGATGGGCGGATAGGGAAGTGTTCTTTCCTAATGCTCCTAGGGATGATAACATGGGTGGTGAGGAGATTGTTGTTGAGAGTGAAGAAGTTGAAGAAGTTGAAGAAGAAGAAGAAGAAGAGGAAAATGAGGAAGAAGAAGATCAAAGTTCAAGTGATAATGGTGAAGCCTTCGGGTCTATGGAGGTTGATGATGATGATACTAGTGAGGAAGTTGATGATGATGATGATAATGGAAGTGATGTCGCCATGGGCGACAATTGAGGATTAGCAAGCTTTTTGGAGGATGCCACAATGCAGTGTGAGTTTCCTACACCTCCTTTACATTTTTTCATTTCTCATGTTTTTAATTTTTTATCTTGATCATTTGTTTGAGTCCTAGCAACACTCCAAGGACTCCCACCTCGGTCCCATTGAGGTGTCTTTTATTGTTCCCACCATGTAAATCCAAAATGACAAAATTAGTTTCATGCATAACATTCTTGTGCATGAACTTTCCCATTTTTGACATTAGCAATAGTGTCTCATTTGGTTTGGGGAAGTTCAAGTATAAGCATTGGGAGTTAATTCAAATTATGCTCTCCAACCAAACAAAAATTCATGCATCATATAGTGTAGTGTAGTTTGCATCACTTGTTTATATGTCATATAGTTTGCATTTAGTGTAGAAATCATGCATTTTCATATAGCTTGCATAACTTCCTATCGTATTGGCCATTGAGGACAATGCCTATACTAGTGTGGGGATGGAAAATTCTAAGATGACTTTTAAAACAAAAATGATAAAAATTGAAAATTTTTGAAAATATAAAAACATGTCTTTTTATTCCATAAAGCATAAAAATCATAAAAATTTGAAAAATTGAAAAACCCAAAAACATGTTCATTTCCTTTATAGAGTAGTCTTGTATATATTGTGTTTGTATATATTGTGTTTGTCTATCTTTTGTCACATTGATCGACTACGCCACATCCGAGACATGAGGATATTGAAGACCACATGGTATGATCTTTCCAATCTCCCTTTTCCTCTTTATGTTGATGACTATATGGCTTTATTTTGATTGATGTGGTATAAAGAATATGATTATAGGATTGCATTTAGATTATTTGTCATAGTAGTTGGTAGAAGCATATGCATTAGGTTGTATGTATGTTAGTTGCATCATATCATGTAGTTGCATTTAGAAAAATTTTTGTGAAAACATCTATTTGGGAAGCTTGGCAAGTGTATATAAGGCACTTGTAGATACTTTTTCTTCTTAAGACTTTGCTCATTAGAATACTTGTAAAACACCCTAGGATGTGTCATGCTAGTATCCTTTGACCCATGAATTAAGGCCTAGTCAAGAGTACCTTGTGGTGTGATAACTCCTTGGCTACCGTTTATTCCAAGGTGACCCTTGAAACCATGCAACCATCATCCATATTCTACCACATTTTTGTCATCAAAAAGGGAATGGGCACAAAAATTGTTCAAATTTGAGTTCAAGAAATGAAAAGAAAAGAAAAAGTTTGCAATTGCATCAAAAGAAAAGAGGAGTAACAAAAATAAAAACTCCTATAATTCAAATACAAGCACCCTCACTACAAATGGAGTGACTTTGAAAATGTTCAAAAGAAAATGAAAGAAAAAGTTGAAATTGTCAAGTATTGAAATGCCAAACATCAAAAAAATGACAAAAAGAAAGTATTTTCAAATGTCAAATGCCACAAGAAATTGGGGGAAAAACAACAACAAAAGCAAACTCCCATATGAAACTCAAATACAAATGATCCCTTTATCCATCGAATCCACTTTTGTGCATGGTAGAGAGGGGACGATTCTTCTTCTTGCCTAGGCAAAAAGGGGAATTCCGCGATCCTCCAGTGTTTCTAACACCATAGGGAGTCTACCCTTGATGAAAGCATTTAACGATTGAGGATAAAGGTACCCTAGCTTGACACAACTTGGAGGTGATTTATTGGTATCCTTCTAGGCTTAGTAGTTTGAAAAAACCATATCTATGAAGGAGTGTGTACCCTTAGATTGCTTCCCTTGTAGATAATTTCCGCCACTTAGATGAGGAAACTGGCTATTCATTTTTGTAGATGCATCCATTACTTGTTTTGTGTGCTTTAATATACTTGGATGTGTCGCCATTTTGGCAAGACCCACCTTGCCTTGCAAGAAGGCATCCTACCTCATGGTTGTCTTGTGAGTTGAAGGGGCAGAGTGAGACCGGCTAATTGTCTCACATCGGCTATATTAGTAGGTTAGTTTAAATAAGGGTCCTAGTTTTTGTCACCTCTTTACTCGGGACGAGCAAAGGTTCGGTTTGGGGATGTTTGATGTGACTCATATTTGAGCACATTTAGTCCCCGAATTAACCTCGTTCCTATGCTTTATAGTGCATAATTGGGTCATTTACTATCTTTATTTTCCTATTTTGCATATTCTTTAAGGTTTTGTCCCCTTGGTAGGAAAGGAGTGCCAACCTTGCATTTACATGGCGAAATGGAGCTAAATTGATCGCATATAATGACCAAGCATCAAAGAGAAAACATCACTAGAAGGCCTATGTAGATAATAAAGTTAAATGGGCAATGCCGAAAGAATCCTTGCATCCCCGGAATGATCCTCGCGGACTATGAAGGAAGAAAAGAAGAGAAGCAGTCTGCCGTGGGATCCGAGCGGATCAAAGACGATCCGAGCGTCTTCCTTCACCACCTTCTGAGCGTCTCCTAGACAAGACTCTCGTCTTGCAGCCATAGGATCCGAGCGTCTTCCTGACCAGTCCGCTCGGATCACAGTCCAGAGAGCCCGTGTCACTCCCCAAGACGCACGGATCGTGGCGAGACTAGCAAAACGGAGATGCTCATTTCCTTCGAGAGGAGGATTTCCTCAACTTTTCTTAAGGACTTAATAGTCATTTAAACCTTAAGTAACCCTAATCTTTTTACCTAATCTTTAGTATAAATACCCCATTGTACTACTTAGATTAGGATGCTCTCTTAATACTTTCTTAATAAAGTTCAAATCTTCCTTAATATTGTAATCAACTTTTAATCTAGTCTTAATACAAATCTCAATACTTAATATTTCCTTAATTTCTCTATTGTTCTTCATTTATTTTTGGTAATTAGAAGATTATTTGGGTTTATTTGGAGGATTGACAACCTTCCATCAATCATCAAGTACTTCTATTATTCTTTACTTTATTATTTGGAATCATCTTCATAGGTATAATTCTCTCTTACCCTTGTTTAATTATTGTTAATCATTTTCATTTATTCATCATGTTTTGCTTTTTCTAGTATGATTGATAACCTTGTTAGCATGTTAAACTCGATAATGAGTGAGTAGTTTCCTTAACTAGGGTTAATGGTGAATTAGGGGAAACAAACATGGGGATTTATTAATGCTTAATCTAATGTGTTTTCATAATTAATTTGCTTGCTTGTTGTGATTTCAACTTATGCACATGTTATGTTTGATGAAATGCGAGCCTATGAATTTTTGCATTTTTTACCCATCGCTTATATTTTCAATGAGCCTTGTAAGCTTATATACCAACTCGAGTCTCATTAGACCATGCATATAGTTGAATAAAAAGGACTAAGTCGACTTATAGGTGTTGTACAATCTAATCAATTCGGCTCTGGGACCCAAACCTTCTTAGGGATTGTAAGCTTATACACCAACTCGATCCTATCCCAACAATAAGCGCTTGCATCTAGTAGAAAACTGTTGGAATATGTGTCCTCCGACAATAATGCGATCACAACTGTTGATCATAATGATCACATGTTTAAATCTCATAACAAGAATACAAAAGGGATGATACATTACATATATAGTCAACTGGTCCACACATATCGGTAATGATTGGCTGGCTAGAGTTTGACATTACTGTCATGCGACGGTGGTGATCAGTTGATCCCTTGAGGTCACACCTAGAGGACGATTCCCTTAATTGAAAAAGGTTAATTAATTGTATGTCGATATAGATTAATTAATTCCTTAAAATTGAACAAATTTTTATCATAAGAGAGAAAATGACATCTTATTATAATGTGATTAAACAAGATTTTATTTAGTAATTGAAGAAGTTATATTACTAAAATTAATCGGTGTTTGCGAAACACGCGAGATGAGAATGATAAGTTAGCCATAATTACAAGATGTTGTGAATTATACTAACTAGTATTTAAATGACCATTTTATGTGAAAGTAATTTTGAATTACTAGTCAATTTATTAAATGTGATTTATTTAATTTGTAAATGATATTTAATTTGTTAAATATGCATTTTAAATTAAAACATGACATAAGACATGTCACATGTCACATGTCACATGACATACAATTGTACAATTGACAAAAATAAAATGGACTCCATATTACACATAATAACCGAAATATTGGTGGGCAATTTTAGAAGTCTTGTCTTATTCATTTGTCTATGACATTTGATAGTGACTTGACTATGACAAAGCCTTACACTAATTAGTCTTGTGAAGACAAAAAGGAAAAGAAAAAGGGTCCTATAAACCCCTAAACCCACCGGTTTTTGTGTAACAATTTTGAGAGATTTTTCTCAATTATTATTCATTCTCTCATGTTTTATGAAAAACAACACTCTCTCTCTTGTTCTTCATAAAAATTATTTTTATGAATCTAATTTGTACAAATCAATCACTAATAATACTAGTAGTAGTAAATGAGTATTAGTAATCGATTTTAAGGTAAACCACATTACAAATATCTAGTACATATTTATTTGTGGGATTTTTGGATAGTCTTGGGTGCTACTTATTGGAGGGCTTCTATTTTTGAAGTCATGGATGATCATCCTAATGTATTTTCTAGCTCAAGAACAAATGAAGGTAGGAGACCTTCATTTGTGCCCATTTGACCGAATTTTTGATGGTGAGAAAATAATTTTCTTATCCCTTGTTATTTAGTTTGCATACATAAGATCAACAATTTATTTTATGACTAAATAAATTAATTCATATTTGAATATGTAAATTAATGAGATTAAAATTTCTAACAAAAATATGTTTGTATGATTAACTCCCATGAATCCCCTATGAACCCATGACACCCTAGTGTTTTTAATCAATTGTTTACATCTCATTTTAATCACCTTGCTTGTTTTTATTACTTTGCTTTATATTGTTGATTAGTTTAGTTGATCTCCTATCTCAACCCAAATTGTGACACCCTAAGACACAACCATTTGCAATTGAAAATCCTACATCAATACCCGTGCCTTGGGATCCGACCTTTACTTACCTCTTTGCTAAGAGTAGTTTCTGAAGTTATAAATATTATTTTGGTTAGGTAGCTTTTGACGACGAGTTATAGTCACCTCTTTACTCGGGTCGAGTAAAGGTTCGGTTTGGGGATGTTTGATGTGACTCATAATCGCGCATATTTAGTCCCATAATTGAACCGATTTTGCATACTAATATAGCATTTCATGACCATTTAATCCGTCAATTCCTTCCTATTTTCCTTTCCTATTGCATTGTATATGTCTTGTAGGAAAGAAGATAATGAAGTAGAATTCCCGTCTCCCGTGCGTATTTGGAAGCTTGTTGACGATCTTGGATTGACTAGTATGAAGAGGAGGCAAGAATGATGAACAAGGATGTAGGAAGAAAGAGTATATAGAAGGATCATAGGTTTAAAAGCAAGGATGGCAAGAAGGGAGCCATTACAAGAAGAAATTGCTCGGAACAAAACCAAGACTTTAGTTTATGGATTTGAAAGTATTCTATATGAAACGACGTCGAAAAATCAAGTGGTCTAGGCTTTTGAATCACTCCAATAGGCATCCGGATGAGGAAATGACGTCTGTTTTACAATCCGAGCTCAAATAGACAAGCTGTCCCGGGATCCGCGCGTCCCGAGACCAATCCGCGCATCCCGAGCGGATTTGCCATTTTCATCATAGTCTATTTGTGGATCCGCGCATCCCGAGCTCAGGATGAGCATCCCAGTCCTACGATATGCGCATCTCCCTAGAGACTTGCAATTCCCTACTCCACACTTAGCAATGTTATTTACTAATCTGCCCTTGCTTAACTTAATGATGCACCATTATATATACCCCATTGTATTACTTAGCTAAGCACCAAGTTTTTAGATTAGATTAGGAGTAGATTAGAATAGATTATCCTCTAATCTTTCCACAAAATTACACATTAATCTTTCCTTAATTATTGTTCAAGTTTATTATTGAGTAATTCAAGTTTATTATTGGGTAATTGAAGATTATTGGGTTATTATTGGAGAATTGACAACTCTTCATCAATCAATCAAGTTTTTTTCTATTATTCTTTGCTTTATTATTTGGAATCATCTTCATACACTACTACAAAAAAAGGCATAGAGAACAGTCGAAATAAGCCATACAGAACGCCTTAGGAGCGTTCTTTAGCTCAACGTTCTATATTCTTTATAGAACGGGTTGTGGAGGCGTTTTGTATGCCTACCCGTGGAGAACGGCTGCATCTAAGAACAGTTCTCTATTGCCGAAGAATAGAGAACGGTGAGGTCCACTGTATGTTCTCTTTTTCTATGAATAGAGAACGGTTTTCAAAGCCAACAGGTTTCTATTCTTCTTTGATATTTAAAAAAAAAAATCATAAAACAAATATTAGCTATTTTATAATATAACCAAATATTATTCAAAGATGTCACAATTAAATAAAAAGATCCGTCAATGTACAAAGATAATAAGATATATTACCTAAGTTAAAATAATTCATATTATCAAGAAAGTTTATACAGTGATTATTATAGTTCAACTTACACCTAATAATATATACTGTACAAATATAGACTACACCAAGTGATTATGAGCACTTAGAGCTAATGCGATGATTTCCTCCGCCTCGTCTCTACATTCTGAGCCTTAGAAAAACACGTACTTTCTGATATCTTGCACTTGCGTGAGCACCCATGATAGGAATGTACTTACATAGCAAAAACCTATATCAGCAAGGACGCACGGTCTGCCAGGCCATTTGACTGAGTTGGGTACTTGGGTGTGTTCATTTGCAATCGTCAGATAGAGCAAGTGGAGAGAAGAGTTAAAAAAAAAACAGTCAAACATTTAACACAAATAAGAATCACAAGAAGTTCACATTCAAATGGGTGATAAAGAACTCGGGGTCATTAACAAGGAGGGAGAGAATCGAGCTCACCAGGTTACCCATGGCGTAATGTGAAGCATTAAAAAAATAAGTTACCCAGTTATACTAAGCTTCAATACACGAAAATGTGAGGCAAGGAGAAACATTGGTCTAACACTCTAACCCAATTTTAAGTTTGGGATAAGCTTAGAATCAGCCCCAAGTAATTGAGTACACTTCATAAATCTGTCAATTTCAAGCATAAAACTCACCTAACTGAGCATCCATAATAAGCGTGACTTTTTCGAGAAAATTACAAGCGTCTCGAGAGATCTTAACATAAATATCAAGCCAAACACACCCTTTAAATATGAATGGCAATAGTGTAGAGCTTAAGCCTAAACTTGTACTAGCAATTCACCTAAACTGTCTCATAATTGAGTAAACAAGCAACAGATGCTACATTTCGCCAATTCAAAGTCATCTTTAAGCTTTCAAGCTTCAAATGCAAAATATTAAGTTGGGGCCATAATACTCAGTTATACAGATTGAAGTGTATAAGCCATTTTCTTAACAAATAAGTCCTGCCACATACTCCTACTAATTCACACAATTAGACAAACAATCATCAAACTTATTCCGTCAAGAAAAGCAATATGCTTGTACAGCTGATAACAGGCTTGGTGCAGTATCATAACAAAATTTGTTAATTCACTGACAAGCAAAAAAAAGTACAGTATATACATAGATAAGAGATTTTATGTCAATAATGTGCATCTAGATGTGTATAAAGACGTCAATAAGATAGGTATATATACAATCACGACATTGTTCACATCCATCATAATGCATACCTTTAAAGGAACCCAACACATAAAACAATTATCTACTTACCTCAACTTTTAGAGTAATAAATCCGGAAATCGCTTAACACTCCCAAGTTGACTTGTAATCTGAACAACAAGTGAACTAAATAAGCTAATCGTTGAAGGTGTAATCTTTATCAATTAACAAGAGTTTCACAGTAGTAATGAAAAGGCACAATTTACAAGTTTTGGTTTGATTCTCATCTTATTGAACTAAACCAACAGTACACTTGATAACAATGATTTTATAGGAAGTCAAAAATTAGAACTTTTTGTAATGATATCACCAACTATATCCATTTCTGAATATCAATTGAGATCCCCAAATTAAACATAACCCTAATTTCTTCTTAATCAAATAAAAATCCCTCATTCAAAAATGAATTTAAACAATCTAAAACATATTCATTTCCAAGTGATCGAAGTCAAAGGAAAAAAACATACTCCACAGTATTAATTAATGAATGAACAGTATGAATTTCCAAAAGTAAGAAAAAGATGAGAATTAGAAGTTAATATTTGTACCATCGGTGGCGGGATCTGGTTTTGGCGGTGGCTGGGATCTGATTTTGGCGGTGGCTCAAAAGTCGGCTGTGTAGTATCCGTGTCGAATTGACGTCAATCCCATTTGAGAGTGGGCGAGATGATGGTGGTGGAGATGGGTTGGTAAAACTGAAATTAATGGTAAAGGGCGAATGAAGAGAAGTTTGGGGAGAGGGGGCGCTTATGATGAGAAAACGGTAGTGGATAGAGAACAGTTAAGTTCAACACATGTTCTCTGTACTTTCAAGAAAACGCTCATTCAACCGAGGTGTTCTCTATTTCTCAAAATAGAGAACAGTTCGGTTAGACGACCGTTCTTTTTACTCGTAAAAAACGCTTATTTAACTTAACCGTTTTCTATGTTGTGTTACTTATTCCCTTAATTGTAGTAGTGATAGGTATAATTCTCTTTATCCTTGTTTAATTATTGTTAATCACTTTCATTTATTCATCATGTTTTGCTTTGTTAATATGATTGACAACCTTATTAGCATGTTGAACTCGATAATGAGTGAGTAGTCTTCTAGCTATAATTAATGAGGAATTAGGGGAAACAAACATGGGGAATGATTCATGCTTAATCTAATATTTTTTTCATAATTTATTTTCTTGCTTATTGTGATTTTAACTTACGCACATATTATGTTTGATGAAATGCGAGCCTATGAATCCTTCCATTTTTTGATCCATCACCTATCTATTCAATGAGGCTTGTAAGCTTATAAACCAATTTAAACCTCATTAGACCATGCATAATGTTGAATAGGAAGGATTAAGTCGACTTGTAGGTGTTGTACAATCTAATCGATTCGGCTCCGGGACCCAAACCTTCTTAGGGATTGTAAGCTTATACACCAACTCGATCCCATCACAACAATATGTGCTTGCATATAATTGAGAACATGTTTGTATCATCAACTCCCATGAATCCCCTATGAACCCATGATATCCTAGCACTTTTAGTCATTTGCTTACATTCTTCCTTTTGTTGTTTGTTTACTTTCCATTGCTTTTATTAGATTAGCATCATCAACTCATTATAATTGTGACAACCCCAAGCACAACTACAATTAGATTGAACAATTTGAGTACCCCGGTCCCATGGATCGACCCCGACTTCCTTGCTATGCTAGTAGTTGGTTATAAATGTGTTTGAAGGCGGACAACGACCCGCTCCATCAAAATAACTCGTTGAGGTATTTATACTAATATAAGTATAAACCAACTCGAAGTATTTCTTAGCAATATTTATAGCTTAGACAAAGATTCATGCATCATATAGTGTAGTGTAGTTTGCATCACTTGTTTATATGTCATATAGTTTGCATTTAGTGTAGAAATCATGCATTTTCATATAGCTTGCATAATTTTCTATCGTATTGGCCATTGAGGACAACGCCCATACTAGTGTGGGGATGGGAAATTCTAACATGACTTTTAAAACAAAAATGATAAAAATTAAAAAATTTTGAAAATACAAAAACATGTCTTTTTATTCCATAAAGCATAAAAACCATAAAAATTTTAAAAATTGAAAACCCAAAAACATGTTCATTTCCTTTATAATGTAGTCTTGTATATATTGTGTTTGTATATATGGTGTTTGTCTATCCAAAAGCATGTTCATTTCCTTTGCTAAGAGTAGTTTGTGAAGTTATAAATATTGTTTTGGTTAGGTAGCTTATGACGACGAGTTATAAACCGACACCAAAAATGGCGCCGTTGCCAAATTTTTGTCACAATGTTATTTTGATGGAGTTATCTCAATTAATGTAATTTACTTTGCTTTTGAGATAACCCGTCCCTTCGCATGAATTTTTGTCTAATCATTCCCCATGTTTGGTGTCGGTTTATAACTCGTCGTCAAAAACTACCTAACTAAAACAATATTTATAACTTCATAAACTACTCTTAGCAAAGACGTAAGAAAAGGTCGGATCCCAAGGGACGGGTATTGATGTAGGATTTTCAATTGCAAATGGTTGTGTCTTACGGTGTCACAATTTGGGTTGAGATAGGAGATCAACTAAACTAATCGACAATATAAAGCAAAGTAATAAAAACAAGCAAGCTGATTAAAATGAGATGTAAACAATTGATTAAAAGCACTAGGGTGTCATGGGTTCATAGGGGATTCATGGGAGTTGATCATACAAACATGTTTTCTACTAGATGCAAGCGCTTATTGTTGTGATGGGATCGAGTTGGTGTATAAGCTTACAATCCCTAAGAAGGTTTGGGTCCCAGAGCCGAAACGATTAGATTGTACAACACCTACAAGTCCACTTAGTCCTTCCTATCCAACTATATGCATGGTCTAATGAGACTCTAGTTGGTGTATAAGCTTACAAGTCTCATTGAAAAGATAGGTGATGGGTAAAAAATGCAAGGATTCATAGGCTCGCATTTCATCAAACATAACATGTGCATAAGTTGAAATCACAACAAGCAAGCAAATTAATTATGAAAACACATTAGATTAAGCATGAATAAATCCCAATGTTGGTTTCCCCTTATTCCCCATTAACCCTAGTTAAGGAAACTACTCACTCATTATCGAGTTTAACATGCTAGCAAGGTTGTCAATCATACTAGCAAGGCAAAACATGATGAATAAATGAAAATGATTAATAATAATTAAACAAGGCTAAGAGAGAATTATACCTATGAAATTGATTCCAAATAATAAAATAAAGAATAATAGAAGTACTTGATGATTGATGGAAGGTTGTCAATCCTCCAAATAAACCCAAATAATCTTCTAATTACCCAAAATAAATGAAGATCAATAGAGAAATTAAGGAAAGATTAAGTATTGAAATTTGTATTAAGACTAGATTAAAAGTTGATTATAAGATTAAGGAATGATTTGAACTTGATTAAGAAAGTATTAAGAGAGCATCCTAATCTAAGTAGTACAATGGGGTATTTATACTAAAAATTTGGTACAAAGATTAGGGTGACTAAGGGCTTAAATGACTATTAAGTCCTTAAGAAAAGTTGAGGAAATGCTCCTGTCGAAGGAAATGAGCATCTCCGTTTTGTTAGTCTCGCCACGATCTGTGCGTCTTGGGGAGTGGCACGGGCTCTCTGGACTGTGATTCGAGCGGATTGGTTAGGAAGACGCTCGGATCCTATGGCTGCAAGACGAGCGTCTTGTCTGGGAGACGCTCGGATGGTGGTGAAGGAAGACGCTCGGATCGTCTGTGATCCGCTCGGATCCCACGGCAGACTGCTTCTCTTCTTTTCTTCCTTCATAATCCACGAGGATCATTCCGGGGTTATAAGGATCCTTTCGTCATTGCCCATTTTACTTTATTATCTACATAGGCCTTCTAGTGATGTCTTCTCTTTGATGCTTGGTCATTATATGCGATCAATTTAGCTCCATTTCGCCATGTAAATGCAAGGTTAGCACTCCTTTCCTACCAAGGGGACAAAACCTCAAAGAATATGCAAAATGGGAAACTAAAGATAGTAAATGACCCAATTATACACTATAAAGCATAGGAACGAGGTTAATTCGGGGATTAAATGTGCTCAAATATGAGTCACATCAAACATCCCCAAACCGAACCTTTGCTCGTCCCGAGTAAAGAGATGACAAAAACCAGGACCCTTGATACGTGCATTTTATATAGTCCTTTTAGGCCTTTTTATGCACATATTTCTATGCTATTATCGTAGTTTTATGCTACGAAATGCCCCGAATATGCTACTTTGGTTTTCTTTGCCTTATTTGCAGGAATGGACCAGAAAGTAGTGAAATCAAGCCTTTTACCGTTTGTTTTGCATGCATTTGAAGGAATAGTGAATTTGGAGCGGAAATGTAGTTGTCTCGAGATGCGTGAAGCCATTTCGGGAGCTAAAAAGACAAGTCAAAGCTGAATTAACGAACAAGTAGCTGCTGGAGTCATATTTCACTCGATCGAATGCTTATTTGATCAATCGAATGACTTTGGATGGTTAAAGACCTCGATCGAACACTTTGCTTGGTCGATCAAATAGTTGCTTTTAGAGGTTTACTCGATCGAGTACTATTACTGGTCGATCGAGTGGTTTGAGCTCAGTTTTGCTCGATCGAGTGGTTTCAAATCACTCGATCGAGTGGAATTGCTATTGGGCTCGGGCTTTTTGTTTTATTTCGCTATTAGGTTTAATAAAAATCGTCTCCTCTATAAATAGGATGACGACAAACACATTTAGGGGACCGAAACAGATCTTGGACACCGTTCCTTGACTCCTCTCTCCCCCATCTTGCAATTACTTTTGTTTTCCCTTTTCTACTGTTGACTGCTTTCCCCTCTTTTTCCGGATCTACTGTAATTCTCTCTTTTTCCCTCTTCTTCTTTATTGTATGTTTATTTCTCTTCCCTTTATTCCTGTTCTTCCCTTTATCATGTCTAGCTAATTTCTCCCTGCTAGGATTAGGGGAGTGAATGAATGAATGTTAGTTGTTAATTAGTTTGCAGATTGTCGGTGTTGTTTTTGTCTATGTTGTTAATCGCTGCTTTAATTGTGTCTTGCTGATTGAATCGATGCATTTAGCCTTTCTAACCTTAGTAAGCCTTGACCTGGACCGGAAGGTTGGAAGGGATGAGACTTGCAGTGAATGATAGAATGCTTTAGTGAGGGCGGAAGCTAAGCTAATAGTATTTTAGGGAGAATTGAGACTGGAAGGAGATATTCATTGCCCCTTAGACTGACACATCGACTAATCTGTGACCTTAACTACAATTAATTGTTGCTCATTGATGAACCGACATCCTAGTTTCCTTTCCCTCTACTTAATTCCTCTTATCTCTATTTCTCTTGCCTTAATCTCGTTAGTTTAGTCAAAACAACCAAAACCCCCACTGTGACCTTCGACAGACCGAATTTGACAAATAGATGACCGCCTCCCTGTGGAGATCGACCCTACTTTCTGCTAGTTTCTGTTAGTGTAACTAGGTATTTCATTTTTGGTACCTGGCGACCGTATCAACCCTTATTTAAACTAACCTACTAATATAGCCGATGTGAGACAATTAGCGGGTCTCACTCCGCCCCTTCAACTCACAACAAGACAACCATGAGGTAGGATGCCTTCTTGCAAGGCAAGGTGGGGCTTGCCAAAATGGCAACACATCCAAGCATGAAAGCACACAAAACAAGTAATACATCCATCTACAAAAATGAATAGCCACTTTCCTCATCTAAGAGGCGGAAACTATCTACAAGGGAAGCAATCTAAGGGTACACACTCCTTCATAGATATGGTTTCTTCAAACTACTAAGCCTAGAAGGATACCAATAAATCACCTTCAAGTTGTGTCAAGATAGGGTACCTTTGTCCTCAGTCGTTAAATTCTTTCATCAAGGGTAGACTCCCTATGGTGTTAGAAACACTAGAGGATCGCGGAATTCTCCTTCTTTCCTAGGCAAGAAGAAGGGTCGTCCCCTCTCTACCATGCACAAAAGTGGATTCGATAGATAAAGGGATCATTTGTATTTGAGTTTCATATGGGAGTTTGCTTTTGTTGTTGTCCCCCCCCCCCCCTCAATTTCTTGTGGCATTTGACATTTGAGAACACTTACTTTGCCATCTCTTTTGATGTTTGGCATTTCTATACTTGACAATTTCAACCTTTTCTCGCATTTTCTTTTGAACATTTTCAAAGTCACCCCATTTGTAGTGAGGGTGCTTGTATTTGAAGCATTTGAGTTTTTATTTTTGTTACTCCTCTTTTCTTTTGATGCAATTGCAAACTTTTTCTTTTCTTTTCATTTCTTGAACTCAAATCTGAACAATTTTTATGCCCTTTCCCTTTTTTACGACAAAAATGTGGTAGAATATGGATGATGGTTGCATGGTTTCAACGGTCACCTTGGAATAAATGGTAGCCAAGGAGTTATCACACCACAAGGTACTCTTGACTAGGCCTTAATCTATGGGTCAAAGGATACTAGCATGACACATCCTAGTGTGTTTTACAAGTATTCTAATGAGCAAAGTTTTAAGAAGAAAAAGTATCTACAAGGGCCTTATATACACTTGTCAAGCTTCCCAAATAGATGTTTTCACAAATTTTTTTTCTAAATGCAACTATATGCCATGTTGCAACTAACATATATACAACCTAATGCATATGCTTCTACCAACTTGTATGCCAAATAATCTAAATGCAATCCTATAATCACATTGTTTATACCGCATCAATCAAAATAAAGCCACATAGTCATCAACATAAGGAGGAAAAAGGAGATTGGAAAGATCATACCATGCGGTCTTCAATAACCTCATGTCTCGGATGTGGCGTAGTCGATCAATGTGACAAAGGATAGACAAACACAATAGATACAAGACTACACTATAAAGGAAATGAACATGTTTTTGGGTTTTTCAATTTTTCAAATTTTTATGGTTTTTGTGCTTTATGGAATAAAAAGACATGTTTTTGTATTTTCAAAATTTTTCAATTTTTATCATTTTTGTTTTAAAAGTCATGTTAGAATTTCCCATCCCCGTATTAGTAGGGGCATTGTCCTCAATGGCAAATACGATAGAAAATTATGCAAGCTATATGAAAATGCATAATTTCTACACTAAATACAAACTATATGACATATAAACACAAACTACACTACACTATATGATGCATGCATTTTTGTTTGGTTGGAGAGCATAATTTGAATTGACTCCCAATGCTTATGCTTGAACTTCCCCAAACCAAATGAGACACTATTACTAATGTCAAAAATGGGAAAGTTCATGCACAAGAATGCTATGCATGAAACTAATTTTGTCATTTTGGATTTTACATGGTGGGAACAATAAAAGACACCTCAATGGGACCGAGGTGGGAGTCCTTTGAGTGTTTCTAGGACTCAAACAAATGATCAAGATAAAAAAATAAAAACAAGAGAAATGAACAAAGCTAAAGGTGGTGTAGGAAACTCACAATGCATTGTGGCACCCTCCAAAAATCTTGCTAATCCTCAATTATCGCCCATGGCGACATCACTTCCATTGTCATCATCATCATCATCAAATTCCTCACTAGTATCATCATTATCTACCTCCATAGACCAGGAGGCTTCACCATAATCACTTGAAATTTGATCCTCTTCTTCCTCATTTTCCTCTTCTTCTTCTTCAACTTCTTCAACTTCTTCACTCTGAACAACAATATCCTCACCACCCATGCTAACATCCCTAGGAGCATTAGGAAATAACACTTCCTTATTCGCCCAACTAGGCAAAGGACATGATGGGTCAAGAAGTCCTTGCCTAGATAGGTGTAAGAGGGGCGGATATTGAGCTCTATAGGCATTGACTCGGTCTTCATAAGCTTTCTTATGCATGTATTGCATTAATTGAGTCACGTAATCGTTACCTACCGCAACAACTTCGGGTCGGAATTCTTGGTAGGTGAACGGGTAGGGTGGAGTCATAATAGTGGAGGAGGAGGATTCGGCATTGAATTTCCTTTGTTGTTGTATGATCATATCGGCTTCACTGGAGAGTGGAAGAAGATAGTTTGTGCTTCGGACATTGAGTCGGCAAATCTTGTTTGGTAGAATGAAGGAGTTGGCATCTTTTGTAAGCCACTCAAATTTGTTTTCAAGGTTGTCAATCTTGACCCAATGGAATTGGTGAACCATAGTGGCTAGATCAATGAGGTGGCCTCCCTTAACCGGCTTGTAAGTCCCATCTTTGTAGAAATCCCGGTTGAAGTGTTTTGCCAACCATGTTACCAATCCCCCATTTGCTATAAAGGCCGCAACTTCCTTACCATGGTCGATTGTAAGCCACCTTTCGATTAAGAGTTGAAGAATATTGTATTTCATGGTGAACTTCTTATCGACATTCAAGGTTGACTCAAGATAGATGAAATCAAGTTCGGTGAAATGATTAGTCCTCTTCCTAGCAATAAGAGTATTTCCCACAACCTTGTGCCACACCCTTATGCCCGGATGGTGAACATAAAGGGCACGACAGTCATGGTATGATCCGAATTTTCATCCGGTGATAGCTTTCCAAAAAGGGGCGGGATCATATTTTGAAGGTTTCTTCACATAAGTTAAGTCATTATCAAGACCGAACACCTTGCCAAACTCATTAAAGGAAATCTTTCTATTCACATTCTCAAGGAGGAATTCAATATTCATTCGAGTTTCCACCTTTGTGACTTTTAATGAACTTAGAAATTCCAAGGTGAGGGAGGGGTAAGTCAATTCTTGCATATCAAACAATGTAAGCAACCCCATAGACTCAAATAAGTTCTTGGTTCTTTAAAGGACACGCAATTTGGTCAAAGGATCTTGGCAAATAAACTTGGTAGGCAAAATCGAATTTTTGTCTAAGTTATAAATATTGTTTTGGTTAGGTAGCTCGGATTCTTAACGAGCAGATTTTTGGTGTCGGTTTATAACTCGTCGCCAAAAGCTACCTAACCAAAACAATATTTATAACTTCACAAACTACTCTTAGCAAAGAGGTAAGTAAAGGTCAGATCCCAAGGAACTGGTATTGATGTAAGATTTTCAATTGCAAATGGTTGTGTCTTAGGGTGTTACAATTTGGTTTGAGATAGGAGATCAACTAAACTAATCAACAATATAAAGCAAAGTAATAAAAACAAGCAAGGTGATTAAAATGAGATGTAAACAATTGATTAAAAGCACTAGGGGGCCATGGGTTCATAGGGGATTCATGGGAGAGGATCATACAAACATGTTTTCTACTAAATGCAAGCACTTATTGTTATGATGGGATCGAGTTGGTGTATAAGCTTACAAACCCTAAGAAGGTTTGGGTCACGGAGCCGAATCGATTAGATTATACAACACGTACAAGTCGACTTAGTCCTTCCTATTTAACTATATGCATGGTCTAATGAGACTCGAGTTGGTGTATAAGCTTACAAGTCTCATTGAAAAGATAAGTGATGGGTAAAAAATGCAAGGATTCATAGGCTCGCATTTCATCAAACATAACATGTGCATAAGTTGAAATCACAACAAGCAAGCAAATTAATTATGAAAACACGTTAGATTAAGCATGAATAAATCCCCATGTTGGTTTCCCCTAATTCCCCATTAACCCTAGTTAAGGAAAGTACTTACTCATTATCGAGTTTAACATGCTAACAAGGTTGTCAATCATACTAGCAAAGCAAAACATGATGAATAAATGAAAATGATTAACAATAATTAAACAAGGTTAAGAGAGAATTATACCTATGAAGATGATTCCAAATAATAAAGCAAAGAATAATAAAAGTACTTGATGATTGATAGAAGGTTTTCAATCCTCCAAATAAATCCAAATAATCTTCTAATTACCCAAAATAAATGAAGAACAATAGAGAAATTAAGGAAAGGTTAAGTATTGAGATTTGTATTAAGACTAGATTAAAAGTTGATTACAAGATTAAGGAATGATTTGAACTTTATTAAGAAAGTATTAAGAGAGCATCCTAATCTAAGTAGTACAATGGGGTATTTATACTAAAGATTAGGTACAAAGATTAGGGTTACTAAGGGTTTAAATGACTATTAAGTCCTTAAGAAAAGTTGAGGAAATTCTCCTCTCGAAGGAAATGAGCATCTCCGTTTTGCTAGTTTCGCCACGATCCGCGCGTCTTGGGTAGTGGCACGGGCTCCCTGGACTATGATCCGAGCGGATTGGTCAGGAAGACACTCTGATCCTATGGCTGCAAGACGAGCGTCTTGTTTGGGAGATGCTCGGATGGTGGTGAAGGAAGACGCTCGGATCGTCTGTGATCCGCTCGGATCCCACGACAGACTGCTTCTCTTCTTTTCTTCCTTCATAAACCGCGAGGATCGTTCCGGGGATGCAAGGATCCTTTCATATTGCCCATTTTACTATAATATCTATATAAGCCTTCTAGTGATGTCTTCTCTTTGATGCTTGGTCATTAGATGCGATCAATTTAGCTCCATTTCGCCATCTAAATGCAAGGTTAGCACTCCTTTCCTACCAAGGGGACAAAACCTCAAAGAATATGCAAAATGGGAAACTAAAGATAGTAAAGGACCCAATTATGCACTATAAAGCATAGGAACAAGGTTAATTCGGGGACTAAATGTGCTCAAATATGAGTCACATCAAACATCCCCAAACCGAACTTTTTCTCGACCTGAGTAAAGAGGTGACAAAAATCAGGATCCTTATTTAAACTAACCTACTAATATAGCCGATGTGAGACAATGAGTGGGCCTCACCCCGCCCCTTCAACTCACAACAAGACAACCATGGGGTAGGATGCCTTCTTGCAAGGCAAGGTGGGGCTTGCCAAAATGGCGACACATCCAAGCAATAAAGCACACAAAACAAGTAATGGAACATCTACAAAAATAAATAGCCACTTTCCTCATCTAAGTGGCGGAAATTATCTACAAGAGAAGCAATCTAAGGGAACACACTCCTTCATAGATATGGTTTCTTCAAACTATTAAGCCTAGAAGGATACCAATAAATCACCTCCAAGTTGTGTTAAGCTAGGGTACCTTTGTCCTCAATCGTTAAATGCTTTCGTCAAGGGTAGACTCTCTATGGTGTTAGAAACACTGGAGGATCGCGGAATTCCTCTTCTTTCCTAGGCAAGAAGAAGGGTCGTCCCCTCTCTACCATGCACAAAAGTGGATTCGATGGATAAAGGGATCATTTGTATTTGAGTTTCATATGGGAGTTTGCTTTTGTTGTTGTATTCCCCCCCCCCAATTTCTAATGGCATTTGACATTTGAGAACACTTTCTTTTTCACATTTCTTTTGATGTTTGGCAATTCAATACTTGACAATTTCAACTTTTTCTTGCATTTTCTTTTGAACATTTTCAAAGTCACCCCATTTTTAGTGAGGGTGCTTGTATTTAAAGCATAGAAATTTTATTTTTGTTACTCCTCTTTTCTTTTGACACAAGTGCAAACTTTTTCTTTTCTTTTCATTTCTTGAACTTAAATTTGAACAATTTTTGTGCTCATTCCCTTTTTGATGACAAAATGTGGTAGAATATGGATGATGGTTGCATGGTTTCAAGGGTTACCTTGGAATAAACGGTAGCCATGGAGTTATCACACCACAAGGTACTCTTGACTAGTCCTTAATCCATGGGTCAAAGGATACTAGCATGACACATCCTATGGTGTTTTACAAGTATTCTAATGAGCAAAGTCTTAAGAAGAAAAAGTATCTACAAGGGCCTTATATACACTTGTCAAGCTTCCCAAATAGATGTTTTCACAAATTTTTTTCTAAATACAACTATATGCCATGATGCAACTAACATATATACAACATAATGCATATGCTTCTACCAACTTGTATGCCAAATAATCTAAATGAAATCCTATAATCACATTGTTGATACCGCATCAATCAAAATAAAGCCACATAGTCATCAACATAAAGAGGAAAAAGGAGATTGGAAAGATCATACCATGCGGTTTTCAATATCCTCATGTCTCGGATGTGGCATAGTCGATCAATGTGACAAAGGATAGACAAACACAATATATACAAGAATAAACTATAAAGGAATTGAACATGTTTTTGGGTTTTTCAAATTTTCAAATTTTTATGGTTTTTATGCTTTATGGAATAAAAAGACATGTTTTTGTATTTTCAAAATTTATCAATTTTTATCAATTTTGTTTTAAAAGTCATGTTAGAATTTCCCATCCCCACACTAGTGTGGGCATTGTCCTCAATGACCAATACGATAGGAAATTATGCAAGCTATATGAAAATGCATGATTTTTACACGAAATGCAAACTATATGACATATAAAAAGTGATGAAAACTACACTACACTATATGATGCATAAATTTTTGTTTGGTTGGAGAGCATAATTGGAATTAACTTCCAATGCTTATGCTTGAACTTCCCCAAACCAAATGAGACACTATTGCTAATGTCAAAAACGGGAAAGTTCATGCACAAGAATGCTATGCATGAAACTAATTTTGTCAATTTGGATTTTACATGGTGGGAACAATAAAAGACACCTCAATGGGACCGTGGTGGGAGTCCTCTGAGTGTTTCTAGGACTCAAACAAATGATCAAGATAAAAAATTAAAAACAAGAGAAATGAACAAAGCTAAAGGAAGTGTAGGAAACTCACAATGCATTGTGTCATGCTCCAAAAAGCTTGCTAATCCTCAATTGTCGCCCATGGCGACATCACTTCCAGTGTCATCATCATCATCAACTTCCTCACTAGTATCATCATCATCTACCTCCATAGACCCGGAGGCTTCACCATCATCACTTGAACTTTGATCCTCTTCTTCCTCATTTTCCTCTTCTTCTTTAACTTCTTCAACTTCTTCACTCTCAACAACAATCTCCTCACCACCCATGCTAACATCCCTAGGAGCATTAGAAAAGAACACTTCCCTATCCGCCCAACTAGGCAAAGGACATGATGGGTCAAGAAGTCCTTGCCTAGCTATGTGTAAGAAGGGCGGATATTGAGCTCTATAGGCATTGACTCGGTCTTCATAGTTGTAGGCATTGTGACAAAAATTTGGCAACAGCGCCATTTTTGATATTAAGCTCTATAGGCATTGACTCGGATACCTTATGAGTTATTTTGATGGAGAGTGTCGTTGGGGCTCTCAATCAAACACATTTATATTCTCAACAAACAACTAGTTAGTGGTTAAGTTGAGGTTGATCCATGGGACGGTGTGCTTTGGGTTCTAAGTCTATCTATCTCAATTTATGCTAGTGTCACAATTGATTTAGGTTTGTAGTTGGTGAGTCTAAACTAGGATATTATGGGTTCATAGGGGATTCATGAGAGTTGATCATAGAAACATGTTCTCAATTATATAGCAAGCATTTGTTGTTGTGAAGGGATCGAGTTGGTGTATAAGCTTACAATCCCTAAGAAGGTTTGGGTCCCGGAGCCGAATTGATTAGATTGTACAACACCTACAAGTCGACTTAGTCCTTCCTATTTAACTATATGCATGGTCTAATGAGGCTCGAGTTGGTATATAAGCTTACAAGCCTCATTGAAAAGATAGGTGATGGGTAAAAAATGTAAGGATTCATAGGTTCGCATTTCATCAAACATAACATGTGCATAAGTTGAAATCACAACAAACAAACAATTTAATTATGAAAACATATTAGTTTAAGCATGAATCATTCCTCATGTTTGTTTCACCTAATTTCCCATTAATCCTAGCTAAAATACTACTCACTCATTATCATGGGAAACATATCATTAATGGTGTCAATCATCACAACAAGTATAAACATGATAAGGGAATGAGGAAATAAACAATAAAGAGTACAGAGATTATACCAAACTTAAGATGATCCAAATAATAAAGTAAAGAATAATAGAAGAAAACTTGATTGATTGATGAAGAGTTGTCAATTCTCCAATAATAACCCAATAGTCTTTAATTACCCAATAATAATAAACTTGAACAATGATTGAGGAAAGATTAATGTGGAATGATTGAGATTAATCTATTCTAATCTACTCCTAATCTAATCTAAGAGAACTTGATTTATTCTAAGGGAACTTGATAATCTTGATTATTACAAATGGAGTATATATAGTAGTACATCATTAGGTTAAGCAAGGGTAGATTAGTAAATAGCATTGCTAAGTGTTGAGTAGGGAAATGCAAGTCCCAAAGGAAATGCGCATATCACGTTGCTAGTCCTACCACGATCCGTTCGAATCAGCTTGGAGCACGGCCAGTCTCTAAAGGAATCCGCTTGGATTGGCATCGGGACGCCCGGATCATTGCGTTCTGAGACGCCCGTCTTGGGAGCAAGACGCTCAGATCACTGGGAAAAGTGCTTCTCTTTTTTAATGTCTAACAATCCGCTCGCCTTACAGGGGAGACGCTCGTCTTGGGTCTGGGGACGCTCGTCTTGAGTCTCGGGACGCGCGGATTGGCGGACAGCTTGTCTATTTGAGCTCGGATTGTAAAACGGACGTTATTTCCTCATCCGGACTCCTATTGGAGTGATTCAAAAGCCTAGACCACTTAATTTTTCAACACCGTTTCATCTAGCATACTTTCAGAGCTGAAAAAGCAACTATTGGTTTGGTTACGAGCAATTTCCTCGTGTAATGGCTTCCTTGTCCTTTCTTTTAAGCCTATGATTCTTCTATATACTCTTTATTCCTACATCCTTGGTCATCATTCTTGCCTCCTCTTCATACTATTCAATCCAATATCATCAACAAGCTTCCAAATATGCACGGGAGACAGGAATTCCACCTCATTATCTCATTTACTATAAGACATATAAAATGCATTAGGAAAGCAAAATCGAAAGGAAATGACGGATAAAATGGACATGAAATGCTATATTAGTATGCAAAATAGGTTCAATTAGGGGACTAAATGTGCGCAGTTAAGAGTCACATCAAACATCCCCAAACCGAACCTTTACTCGTCCCGAGTAAAGAGGTGACTAGAATTAGACCTTTATTTAAACTATCCGAATAATATAACCGATGTGAGACAATTAGCGGGTCTCACTCCGCCCCTTCAACTCACAGCAAGACATCTATGAGGTAAGATGCCTCCTTGCAAGTCAAGGTGGGGCTTGCCAAAATGGCGATACATCAAATCATTAAGCACACAAAACAAGTAATGGATGCATCTACAAAAGAATAGCCACTTTCCTCATCTAAGTGGCGGAAATCACCTAAGGGGGAAGCAATTCAAAGGTACACACTCCATCATAGATATTGTTTTTCTAAGCTACTAAGTCTAAAAGGATACCAACAAATCACCTCTAAGTTGTGTCAAACTAGGGTACCTTTGTCCACAATCGCTAAATGCTTTCGTCAAGAGTAGACTCCTTATGGTATTAGAAACACTGTAGGATCCCGGGATTCCTTTTTTTGCCTAGACAAGAAGAAGGGTCGTCCCCTCTCCACCATGAAACAAATAAGATTAATAGATAAAAGGGATCAAGATGTTTTGAGTTTCACATTTGTAGTTTGCTTTTTGATTTGTTTTTCCCCCCAATTTGTTGTGTCATTTGACATTTGGAGAACATTTCTTGCCATTTTTGATGATTGACATTTTGATACTTGGCAATTCTTTTCAATATTGCATTTTTTAAACATTTTACAAAGTCACCTCAATTTGTAACGAGGGTGCTTTTATTAAAGCATAGGAGTCTATTTTTGCTCCACTTTTCATTGATGCATTTTGCAAACTTTTTTATTTTTCATTTTGATACTTGAACTAAAATTGATGTTTTTGTGCCCATTCCCTTTTTGTTGACAAAATATGATGATATAAGTGAAAGAACGGTTGCATGGCTTCAAATGTCACCTTGGAATAAACGGTAGCCAAGGAGTTATCACACCACAAGGTAATCTTGACTAGGCCTTAGTCCATGGGTCAAAAGATACTAGTATGACACATCCTAGGGTGTCTTGAGGGTATTCTAGCAAACAAAGTCTCAAGGAGAAAAATTATCTACAAGGGCCTTATATACACTTGTCAAACTTCCCAAATAGGCTTTTTCACAAAATTTCTAACCATGCAAACTACATGCTATGATGCAATTAACATATATACAACTCTAATGCATATGCTTTTATCAACTATTATGCCATATAATCTAAATGCAAAACTCCTAACAACACATTGGTTCATACCGCATCAATCAAAAGATAACCACATTATCATTAACATATAAAAAGGAGGAAGGAGATTTGGAAAGATCATACCATGCGGTATTCTATTTCCTTCATGCCTCGAATGTGGCGTAGTCGACTCAATGTGATAAGAGTGAGAAAGAAATAAACAAAAATATACAATATATACAATTCTACACTACAAAGGAAAGAACATGTTTTTGGAATTTTTAAATTTTCAAATTTTTATGGATTTTGTTTTTATGAAATTAAAGAACATATTTTTGAGATTTTTCAAAAATTTTCAATTTTTATGTATTTTGGAATATAAATTCCCATCCCCCCACTTTATTTTGGACATTGTCCTCAATGTACATGTAGGAGTAGGAATGAAAAAGAAATACATGTTTTTGGATTTTTGATTTTATGGAAATTGAAGTACAAATGAAATGAAATGATATGAATGAATGCATGCTCTAACTAAATGCAATTCTATATGACATATATAACAAATGAATGCAATCTAAACTACACTAAATGATACATGTTCTCACCTATGATCAAACCTCCCCAAACCGATTTAAGCACTATTTTTAGTGTAGAAAAGAATAGGATTGGTCATTAGTGACTATGCATGAATTCTAGGCTATATGCAACTAACTATATGATTGTGAGATATATTACATTGCAAATTATACTATATGAACTAACTAATGTAAATGCAATATGCAATATAATACAAATACAGTACAAACTGACTCCTTAATTAATCAAAAATCCTCTGTAGCTTACAATTTATTTTTTAACAAAAAAAATCCACAGCACATTAAAAAATTTTATCTCAAAAGTGGATAAAAAATAGTACTCCAGCATACAACTTTAAATAAAAACAGGTTTTAAAAAAAATGATGTTAACAAATAACCAAAAAAAAAACACATCATATTTACAAGTTTTATCATCTTATTTTCATTATCACATCATAATTGATTAATTGTTTTTTGAAAACCCACAAGAGTAATTTGATCTATGTATAGGTTTATGTTATAAACTACTCTGTATTATTTTTATTTTCTATTATGAAAATAATTAAAAAAAAATAAAAAAAATCACTAAATCTGTGAAATGACTATATAAATATAATTTTAAAAAAAAATTAAAATTAATACGTTGTTAGATCTATGCAATTCACTACAAACTCATAAATTAAAAAAAAAAAAACTTGGGCTTCCATTACTATTATGAACCTAATAAAAAAATTAAAAAAATCAACAATAATCATATGATTTAGGATACTGGAACAAAAAAATGACAAAAAATAATAGTTTTGATAAATAATGTAAAAGAAGCCCAAATATTTAGATGCATGTGAAGAAATTTGAGAGAATATAAAAAAAAATCTATATGCAAAACTCACTTTAGTGAATTCCATATCTCCTTTAAAATCCCTTAAAATTATGTAGAGATGACTTAAATATAGAGAAAGAGATATAATATTGTGATATAGAGGAATGATGAGGGAGATAAACGGCTGAGTAGATATGACCGTGGGATTGAAAGGGAGCAGGATGATATTTGGCTGGTAAGATTTGTAAAGGGCTTTGTTAGATTTGTTTACATAGTGATGATTGTAGGGTTATTTAGTTGACTGGTCTAATGGGAGTGTTTGAGTGAGTGAGGGAGTCCAGGAGTTTCATATAGAATATGCTTAGTAATTAGGTTTGTACACAATTTGGGCCATCTAAAGATTCGCCACAAAAATGGGTGTAAAACGAGATGGGCCATATAGTCATGTGTCCGAGCCTTTTTTTTTTTAAGTCGATTAGTTTATCGTTTTTTCATTTTGTAAATAAATAGGCTGATGAATGAGTACAAGTGGCGTTTAAGATCGTAAATAGGACTATATTATTATTATTATTATTATTATTATTGTTATTATTATTATTATTATTATTATTATTATTATTATTATTACTCCTCGTTTCAACCGACTCTTTACACTTTTGTTTATTTTTGAGGAATATTTTAATAAACGTAAAGAATCTGTTGAGACGGAGGTAATATTATTATTTATATGTAATATATCAAACAAGTTTTTATTATCATTTTTTTTCAGATGCCTTTATCATGAGTAAATTATTTATTTATTTATTTTATCGTTATTTGGGTGTAACATGTTCAATTATATACTTATTGAAATCAGACAATAATATACTCTGTATGTTATAAATCTTATTATTGTGTATATACCATCGACTTTGTTGCGGTGATTGTATATAACGTACCCTTTATTAAATAATTAAATAATATCAGTTATAT
Source organism: Silene latifolia (assembly GCF_048544455.1). NCBI lineage: Eukaryota > Viridiplantae > Streptophyta > Magnoliopsida > Caryophyllales > Caryophyllaceae > Silene > Silene latifolia. The sequence continues at coordinate 418,445,511 of NC_133538.1, read as the reverse complement.
AAAGTTTGTCATTTTGTACATCTAGATTATATTTAATTGTATCAAATTTATTAAAAGTAGACCCGTGCATTTATTTGCACGGGATTAAAACTAGTATCACACTATACTTCGTCAGGATAATGATAAGTAGATTTTTCTACTTACAAAAACAAATCACTTAATGATTTAATATCAACTCTAAAAACACTAAATCAGCCCAAATTCATCACATAACATATTATGAACAATTATTCATAAAAATGTCCCCCAAAATTATTCTACCTCTGCAAATCATAAAATAAACAGAAATCGACATCTGAGCTTAATTCTAAAAATCCACACATTCAAAACCTCATATACAAAACCTGAATTTGAAATCAATATTTAATCATAAAAAGGTTATGAATCTATCCAATTAGAAATTTAATTGACCAAGGTATTGTTCAATACCTGATTATGAAAACCGCTATAAATCTCGCCATATTCAGACCTTGTTTGATTGCGCCTTAAATTTTTTTCTACTGAATTAACATATATTTTTGGGATTTTTTTAGAGTGTTAGGCGGAGTAATTAGATAGGAGAACAAAATAAGAAAGAGGAAATCGAGAGAAAAAATTCAGATTGATGAATTTAGAGTGGTAGAATTGATGATTTTGGTATAATTCACGACATCCAGTACTTGTTTTTTTACCTAAATTTGGGATTTTTGGTATAAAGTATGAGCAAACTATTGAGACTCCGCTAATGAAACAACATAACTGGCCCACATATTTTTTAACTGGGTGATATCCTTTGGCGAATATTCTAGGGCTTTGTTGAGTATTAGTGGAAACTACAATTCATAATATACATAATCAAAATAGACATAACACATGGAAGTATACAGAATTGAACTCAATTTACGCCTGAAATAGTTTTTAAATCACACTAACCCGTATTGGAATGGTAGAATAATTTTCGTTGATAACCTCCCACATGGACTGACAAACGTAAAAGGCGCATTGTTTGTCGTTTGGTGCTTTAGGAGACTATTATATAAATCACACACAAATCAGCTAAATTAGATAATCAACCTCTCGCATAAAAATAAATTAAATGATACGAGTAATTATTAAGAATACACTTACTAATGGCGTGATAAAATTGGGATCAGTGTTGCTTTCATATTTCCCAAGTGGACATAATCTTCTTTTTGCTTCAAAAACACTAATTCATAAATAAACACACATGCCATTATTATTCGCATAAATATGGCTCAAGTCATACAATGTGGAAGCCCCGTATCTTTATCCCACTGTAAAGGATTAAGTATCTTTGAATTTATGGCATCTAGGAAAACCCTGTGGCGCATTCGACCCGCAATGTGTTGCAAAAAATTCTCATCACCTGAGTCGTCGCCTGACGCATTTCCATCGTTTCTTTTTTGCTTTTCGACCATATCTAAAACAGAAATTAATAAACAAATAATAACAATGCATACTTATAATAAAAAATAAATCTCTAGAGAGGAGGTTTTATTACTTCTTTAAAGAGGAGAATCCGGGTTAATCTGGCGGCGGCAATGGCGATGACGATGATGACCGCGACGACGATGGGGTAGGCTGGTGGTTGAGGGGAAGCTCAGTGTTTGAGGATATTATGTGGGGAGGGGAAGCTCAGAGTATATATGTGTGAATAATATAACACTTGCAAGACCTTGTTTATTGGAAAGTAATAAACACGGTATAAGAAAAACCGTTAAATTTTGTTTCCAAATAGGCAACGGTTTTGTTTGAAACGGTAATTAATTAGTACTATCTACAACGGGTTAAAAATAACCGTTGTCTGAAATATTTTCATTTTGTTTGATTTTCCCGCCATGAAATAAAGCAACATTTTCATTTTGTTTGATTTTCCCGCCATGAAATAAACTTTAATTCAAACCACCACCATAATCCAAATAAAACTTATAATGCCAGATAATAATTAAAGACTTAATTATTAGAATCTGATGAAGTATTAGGATACTCATCATGAATTTCGGTATAGAGCAAGTCGTCGATCGGCTCTTCATTATCACCGGGAAGCGCAGGTAGAATGGCCTCTTTCTCCCATGACATAGGCACGGTGGCAAGAATGTGATGCCTCATGTAATGTCTTAGCAGATGATGATCAAGATGGGTCGCAATCCACAGATAAGGGCCTTGTTGTCTATTATCCGAATAGAAGTCCTCTTTCCCCGCATCTACCCCCGCAAATCTAGCCCCTAATTTTCTTGCCTAATGAAAACTATTATGGCAGTTGGCTTCGTCAAACTCGATAAAAGTGAAGCCCACAAAACGTTGCTTGTTTGTCGACATAGGGTACACATTTTTAATCGCGGTGAAACCGGAGTCATGAAGCATTTGCGTCAACCACCCAAAATCAGGGTTTAAACCCTTTCCTTTCTCATCATAATGAACCGGGAGATTATGGAGAATGCAAGTAAAAGGTTGTGCGTAACGAGAACGTGATTGTACCTCCGATAAACCAATCATATTTTATTTAGAGAGAAATTTAGAGAGAAATTAAAGAATAAATGTTTGATAATTTAGATTTTGACCTAAAATATTATGAAGACATATTTATAGAATTATTTTAGTCAATTTGAATATTATTGGTCAAATTGAATATTTATTAAAGTTTAAATAAAGTTCTGCATGCAGTGGTCAAACTGAAAAATCTAACCAAATACTGACAACGGTTGAATTGAAAAACCGTTATTTCATAATAGAAAATAATAACGGTTACAAGAAACCCGTAGCTATAACATGCATAACAACGGGTACCACAAACCGTTGCTGGTGTTAATTTAGTAACGGTTTTCAAAATGCCATTTTCTTAAACTGGTAACGGTTGTCTAACAACCGTTAATAAGAGTGATTCTATAACGAGTTTTTGGAAACCGTTAAATATTTTTGATAACGGTTTGTTAAGCATCCGTTGTCACATTATAATAACAAAAGTTTTCGAGGGAAACCGTTGTTCTTATTATCGCGGTCTAGATTTCCGCCAATATTTGGAAAACGGTAATCTAAGTGTCGTTATTATATGCATTAAACCATTGTGATACGCTCATTTTTGATGGCCAGATTTGGCGTAGTGCCCTGAACGTGGCTTTTAGACCGCTACATGTCCACAGATTGGCGTGTAGGTGGCCTATGTCCACAGATTGGTGACTGATGCGTGTCATTTATATGATGTTTTACACCTCATTTTACACCCATTTCAGAGCTCAAATATGTAGTTTAAAGTTACTATTCGCCCCATTTCGTCTACTTTCATATTTTTATGTAATATTGCAGATTTATGCGGAAATGAGTAGATATTGAGCTAAATCCGTCCCCGAGTACCATGCATTGCATTTGACGTGAAGTATTTACTCAAGGAACGAGCTTGGTGCGCATTTCGAGGCCTGAAAGATAATTTTATGAAGAATTGGAAGCGGACTATCAGCTAAAGCAGTCGATCGACTGGCCTTCATGGTCGATCGACCAACCCACGACTTACAGAAGCTACCGTGCACTGCAGTCCAGTCGATCGACCGGTCATAGTGGTCGATCGACCAAGACGCTAATCTGCGTGAATTAAGAGATCGAGAAATAGGAAGCCCATCGTAGTTAGGTTTCAGGAATAAGTGTTACGTATATTCCTATATAACGTAACTTTTGTTTTTCATGAGAATCATTCGGTAATTAGGGAACTAATTAGGGTTTGGCATTCAAAGTTTTAATCATTCAATACAATTTACTTTTGCATTCGGTTTTTGATCTTCCTTCCGCTTTACTACGGTATTCTCTTTGCTCTTATTTCAGTTTTATTGCTTTATTTGTTCATAGATTAGAATTGCTAGAATAGTTTCCCAGAAGCCAAATTATCGTTTTATGCTAGTTGTTTATTTAGTAAAGTTAATCATGAATTCAGTAGCTTTATTCGTAAATCTTATTGTTGTTTTCATCATAAGTATGAGTAGCTAAACCCCCCAGTGCTAGGATGTAGGAAATCCGTAGAAGTAGGCGGCATCAGAATAGTGACCTAAATCGCGCCATGGTCGATCGACTGGGCTCCCTGGTCGATCGACTGGCCACGCTGAGATTACCTTCATTTCAATTAATTAAATTGCTATGTTTGACGAATCGAGTGCACGCGACTAGTTAAATGCCTAGGATTTGACCGACCCATTAATGATCGAAAGATAGGGAAGGGAGATAGCCTACCTAATTAAGACGACTAAATTAATAAGATCGAGAGATGAGTTAATTTAGCCTTTTTAGTCACTTTTCAGGACGAAAGTTAGTATTAGTGATATTAGGGACCTCTAGCGAGATCGAAAGATGCTACCTGTGAGAATGGACCGAGATGACTTCTTATTTTCCCGTCTCACGTGTTTGGTTTAGACTTACCTAGTACACTGCCGCCGAAACTATAGGGAACCGACCATCTTAGCACCCTTTTAATATTTTATTTCATCCGTTTATTTAGTTTATTGTCTATTATTGCCTTTAGCTATAGACCAAATCAAATCAAACTCCCACACACCGTTACTTTAAGACTTAAATAGACAACTGATAATTGCATCGCTTCCTTGTGGTTCGACCCTGTCACCACTAGCTTCTGTTAGTTTTAATAGGTATTATAAATTTTATCTTTGGTGCACACAACGACGGGCATCAGTGACTCCGCTGGGAAAAACTAGGACACTTGTGTCTTTGTGATCCCTAGATGGTGAAACTAGAACGAGGCCTTGGTTAAAGTGCATCATTTGATATTCCGGTCATAAGTCAGGTTCCTTGTCCTGGCCCACAACCTAACCTTTATCGGCTAATTTTCTCGTCTCGTCGGCGTGAGTATTCTCATCCCCGCGTTTCGAATACCGATTGCGTCAAGCATACCATTGACGTCACACATTTCTGTTTCGTCAAGGAGCATTCACTTCTTACGTGAATGAGGCTAGGGCAACAACCTTACAAATTTTGTTTGGATTGACATCCCTCTCGAAAATCGGGGATTGATCGCTTGTTGTGTAACCACCTTTTTAAAGCCAAAACCCGTGTCAGCATTATACATAATATAATGAACCGTGAGTGTAACACCCCCATACTCCGAGTGCCTTACCAGGACCACTCAGGTATGAAGACATCACCATCTCGGTTGCCCGAGGTATGATAATCAAATAGACAAAACAGAAACAACATTTATTATAAGTAATTTAATGAATAAGTACAATCCTCGAAACCAAACTGAAAGTACAATACATTATTCCAAACTGTCTGTTCACAACTGAAATATAAATAAATACTAAACTACAGCGGAAGACTCTATCGTCATGTCATGGCCATCCCAGCTATCCCAGTATCATCTCTATACCTGTTCAATATCTGCTCACCATCCCCGAATGGATCACCGCAGGTTTTACAAAACAACACCGGGTCAGACTAATCACACAATCAATATAGATAACAACAATAAGACAAACAGACAAATTGAACCGTCACACACACACATACACCACCAACTCCCATCATCTCAATCTCGACCGTCCACCGGACCACCGATGGGGGACCGCAGCCGTTCCCACCTAAGCCCCGCTCATCGTACGAGCGATAACCCTGTCCATTAATGTGCACATCCCCTTTCGTGGCGGGTTCCACGAAGGGCGAAACTAGGGCGTGAGATCACTCCCGCAAGTGACCCCACTCAGCCGAGAACGCATCTCGAGAACCATCAACAACACAACCACAAACACCATTACAAACACAATCATCATATCAAGCAACTAACTACAGCACATCACCAATATCCCATTATGGGACTAATACTGAGTAGGAAATCCTACCTGGAAAGCACAACACGCAGACGGTATCTACTGGTTGTCTCAAAACGCCTCTTCTATGAACTCTCCTCCTACCATACAACACATAGATACTACTATTCAATTACTATTCGTAAAAACCCCCAATTCCTAAATTAGGGTTTCACTAATCTTAACAAAACATTATATAAATTACATTAAAAGCTTACCCTCGACGCAAGGAATCTAACGACACAAACTACGATGCAAACCGACCGTCTGAACTCCGGGAATTGTCAAGAACGCGATTAGGAAGAAGAACAAGTTGCTTTCTCTCTTAAACAGGTTTTAGGTTTTGTAACAAGTGATTTAGAACAATGCCGAATAAGTTTAAATACCTTAATCGCGTAATTAACAAAACCCGAGAAAAACCCCCGTAAAACCGGACACTCGATCGAGTACCCCCCTACTCGATCGAGTGCCCCCGCTACTCGATCGAGTGCCCAACAGGTCAGAAACTATTTTCTTCTGCAACATACCCTTACTCGTCAGAGTAAGGGCTGCTCGATAGAGTACCCCCAAGACCATAAATACGGAGTATTACAGTGAGTGCTTATGTGCTATGTGATCATAAATCATTCCGTATCATTTCTAAAACTTTGCAAAATCCTTTTTCGCGCTGTTATAATGGTCATTACAAACCTCGGTCTTTTGTCGACCGTTGCAAAAACACCTTTTTATGCCGTCGTAATGACGATTTCAAAACTTGGTTTTTTAGAACCATTTGAAAACAACCTTTTATGCCGCTGTAATGACAATTTCGAAACACGGTTTTTCACAACCATTTCAAAAAGAGCACCTTTCATGCCGTCATAATGGCGATTTTAAAACCGAGTTTTTTATAACCGTTTCAAAGCACTTTTGTGCCGACATAAATAAATAATATGGAGTCGCCAATAAGTTTTTATAAAAAACCATACAAAAATAAGTTAAATGGAAAACTCCCCTTTTGATCCCTGGTATAGGGACTGATCCATCACTCCGGTCTAAACCAAAGATTGCGGATTCCGGGGTAAATGTACGGTCAGGGAAGGTATTAGGCACCCGCACAGCCCAACAAACTGACGGTCTCTACTATTTATTTGTAATATTATATATTTGACGAAATTATGACAAAGAAACTTTATACAATCATTTACAAGGACAAATTTATTAGGTTAGTCAATACAATTATACAAAAAAGACAATAAAATAGAGAAAATAAATAAAAGATGAAATAAAAGAGTAAAGAAAACTTATTTGATTCGGTAACCTCAGGCCTATTTGGATGTTGACTATTAATAAATATCGACTTTGTCGTAAATTATTGGCTCTTATGTGCTTATATGAACTGGGATAATATTTTTGTGAATGTGTGATTTTGAAACTGGGGTGGGGTAATATATTTGAGACGAAGTATAAGAGTATAGGACTTATGAGATTTGGGTATTTGAAGATTGCACTCTACTTAGATTAGGAAACCGAGAAGATAGAACTTTGTGCTCAAGAATTTGGATGCCTGCCAACGTCATATTATTAGTCCACCCACAAGTACCTATTTTCTTCTATGATTCTATCTTTCTTAGCTTATCTTGATAAAGTGACAACCCTTGCTTATCTTGATAATAACAAACTTAATCTTATTGTTTGATGAAATTGTTGTCACGTCTTCTATGTAGAGAATTTAGGAAAAGTTGATTAATTATTATTCACAACTTTAAAGCTTAAATAAAAGAGTAGAGAGCTAGGGTTAAGCTAGGGTTAGGACTTACAAAGGACGTAGACGATATACACAAATACAAGAAACGTATAAACGAAAGATTACAAACCTAAGGTACAAGGAACTAATGAGATAAAATACAATAAAAAGATTACGTAATATTATCCTTAATACGCCCCCACAAGTTGGACGGTCCAGAAGAGACACCAATCTTGAGTAATAGCAATTCAAAACGAGGCCTGAGAAGTGGTTTTGTGAGGATATCAGCTTGATGATCATCGCCATTTATATGTTGCACACGGAGTAGCTGATTTCGCACTTGTTCACGAACAAAATTAAAAGCCAAGGCTATGTGTTTTATGCGCGAATGAGAAATAGGATTGGCGGAGTAATGCGTTGCACCTAAGTTATCACAATAAACCACGGGTGCAGTGGGTGAAGTTAGACAGAGTTCCCTAAGGAGAGAAGAAAGCCACATGATCTCGGATGTAGTATCAGCAATGGCCTGGAATTCATCTTCCGTGGATGAACGAGCAATGGCACGTTGTTTTCGAGACGACCAAGAAATAGGATTCCTGCCAAGATAAACAATAAAACCACTCGTAGAAATGCAGTCGTCCATATCTCGCGCAAAGTCTGCATCACAAAAGGCATAGAGAACTAACGGAGTATTAGCATAGAGTTGAAGACCATGAGTAAGAGAGCCCTTAAGGTACCGTAAAAGACGTTTCAGCGCAAGCCAATGACACTCCTGTGGGTCTTGTAAAAATTGGGCAAGTTTGTTTACAGAATAGGCAATGTCAAGACGGGTTAAGGAGAGGTATTGAAGGGAGCCAATAATGGCTTGGTAGTCAGTAGGATTGGGGAGAGGATGGCCAGTGGTTTTGGTAAGGGGAGGATAAGCGGCCATGGGTGTGGTTGATTGTTTACAGTCAAGGAGATTGTGACGGGAGAGAAGGTCAATGATATATTTGGTCTGTGTGAGAAGGATGCCCTGTTTATTGGGTGTGGCTTCTATACCAAGGAAGTAAGACGGAGAGCCGAGATCCTTTAGAGAGAAACGGTTGCTAAAGGCATTAAGGAATGAAGTAAGTAAGGGAGTGGAAGAGCTAATGACGATAATATCGTCAACATACACTAACAAATATAGAGCTGCAGTGGAGGACGAATAGATAAAGAGAAATGGATCAGACATGGAATTTGTGAAGCCATAGGAAATGAGATAAGAACGAAGCTCATTATACCAAGCTCGCAGAGCTTGCTTGAGCCCATAAATTGCTTTACGGAGTTGACAAACATGGTTAGGCAAGAAAGGATTGATGAAGCCGGGAGGTTGGGACATATAGACAGTTTCCGAGAGGGTGCCTTGGAGGAAGGCGTTATTGATGTCGACATGATGCAGAAGCCAGCTGCAACTGACTAACAGTGGATGCCTTAACTACCGGACTAAAAGTTTCAGAAAAATCCACAGCCGATCGTTGGTGAAAACCTTTAGCGTCAAGGCGGGCTTTGAATTTATCAATGGAGTTGTTGTACTTATATTTGATATAAAAGACCCATTTACATCCTATTACGTTTTGGGAAGGCTTAGGAGGGATAAGTTACCAGGTTTGATTGCGGGACAAGGCTTGAAATTCATCGTCCATGGCAGCACGCCATCGTGGGTCAAGAAGCGCCTGTTTAACAGTGGACGAGAGAGAATTAGGGGTGAGGATAGATGTTTTAGCATACTTTGGATTGGGCTTAATTATGTTATTGGATAGGCGAGTAGCGTGCTATGTAGGAGGAGGTGGAGGAGGAATGGGCGATGATAGCGATTGAATAGGAGAGAGTACAAGGGGAGAATCAGGTGATACATGGGAGTTGGAAGGTTGAACATGGGAGGCAGCAGGTGGCGTGGAGGGAGGAGATGTGGGGGTGTGGGGGATAGGTGGTAAAGGTGGTGGAGAGTTGGGTCGTGGTTCAGGTAAGGGAGAAACAATAGGGATGGAGAAGGTACACCATTGAGAGGAAGAAGGAACCAGGAGAGATGAAGGGGAGGAGCATAAATCAGGGAAAGGGAAGTGAGTGTCAAAAAACTTGTCATGTCGAGAAGTGAAGATTTTGTTTGTATCTATATTTAGACAGTGATCTGCACTCTGTGTAGCAGAGTAGCCAACAAATACACAAGGAGCAGAATGCGGAGAGAGATTATTGGGCGAGTAAGGGTTAAGCCAAGGGTAACAGAGGCAACCAAAACTTCGTAATTTATCGTAATTGGGCGATTTGGATAAGAGTTTAGAGTAAGGTGAGTCATTGTGCAGTGTGGCAGTAGGCATTCTATTGATGAGATAGACTGCTGTGGTGAAGGCATATGACCAATAAGCAGCGGGCATACGAGCATGGGTAAGAAGTGAGAGTGCCGTCTCGACAATGTGTCGATGACGGCGTTCGTCATAGCCATTATGTTCAGGTGTATGTGGTGGAGAAGTGAGGTGGGAGATACCATCTGAGGTAATTGTAGGTGTGAGTTTCAAGTATTCACCTCCATTGTCAGAAAAGAGTTGTACAATCGGTTTATTGAAGAATTTTTCGACAAGGGCACGAAACCTAGTGAAGATGTAAAAAGTATCTGATTTTCGTTTTAGAGGATAGAGCCAGGTGTATTTAGTATAATGATATACGAAAATAACATAATATTTGTAATTATCAATAGACAAAACAGGTGACGACCAGACATCCGAGAAAACTAATTCGAGAGGTGAAGAAGTAGAGAAAGTAGACATAGAGAATGGTAATTTATAAGCTTTATTGATTTGCAGGCACTACAATGCTGATCGGAATTGAAATTAATAGGTAAAGAAAACTTAGAAATAATTTCATGCATAATTTTTAAAGACGGATGACCAAGCTTGTGGTGCCATGAAGCGAGGCCGAGTGTGCTAGTGTGAGCGGAAGGACGTGTAGGATGCCACTCGTAGACTCTATTGCTACTAGTGCCTTGAAGAAGAAGGTTGTGCGTCTTTTGATCCTTCACATGAAAAGAATTAGGAAAGAAAACAATGTAAGCATTATTGTCAGAATAAAATTTCGAGATAGAAATAATATTGCGAGAGATAGATGGAACATGAAGAATATTTGTAAATTTGAAAGAAGAGATAGAGAAGGAACCAATATTGCAAATTGGGAGGGATGAACCGTCTCCAATAATAAGATCATCGACTCCGTCATAAGGTGAGTGAAGGGCAATAGTGTTGAGGTCATTTGTTATATGATGGGTGGCGCCAATATCAAGAAGGTAGCTAGATGGGTTCTGAGAGGTGGAGGCAGCAGTGGTGTGGGCTTGAGGAGTTGAGTTGCGGTGGGAGGTAGAGGGAGGAGGATTGGGAAACTTGATGTTAGGAAAAGGGCAATTGAAATCTCGACAGTCAGAGAGGTAATGACCCGAATAGCGACACCACTGACAGCGCCCTTTAAAAGAAGCAGGGGTACGATCAGTAGTGTTGTCTGAGGGTAGACGAGTGTTGGGAAGGGGAAGCAGGCCAGCGGATGTTTGGGTTTTGGGTGGTGGACAATGGGAAGCATAATGGACAGAGGAGGGGAAATCAGTAGCAGAGGTGGCTAAGGGTTTGTTGATGTGGTTAAGTTAATGGTTGAGTAATTTTTCATGGAGTGCTTCGAAAGAGATAGTAGTGTAATGAGCTTGCACCGCTTCTCTCACAGGACAATATGTGTTATAGTCAAGGCCATGAAGAACATGAGCAATAATGTCTTCAGCATCAAGGGGTTTACCCATATGGGCAAGTTCATCAGTGCAAGATTTTATCGCTTGCATATAATCAGACAAGGCGAGGTCGCCTTTGGTCATAGAGCGAAGACGATTCTTGATTTGAAGAATGTGACCACGAGATGGATTTGCGTATGTCGAAGCGAAAATCTGCGATACTTTACGAGAGGTAATGGCACGAAAAACGAGAGGAGAGACAGAAACATCGAGGGTGCCAACAAGCGCACCTCATAAGAGTTTGTCTTGGCGAACCCAGGTGGAGTACGCATGCTTACCCACGGTTTTTGAGTCTTGAGTGAGGGTGGATGGTGGTTTGGGAAACGTACCATTGAGATACTTGAAAAGGTCATAACCATCAAGGGTGTTTTCGATTTGGTATTCCCATGAACGATATGTTGAAGGGGTGAGTTTGATGCAGTTATTGAGATTGATGACGATAAAGAGAACTAAGGGTTTATGGGGATTAGGGAGTGTGGCAGAGGAAAGAGCCATGGCCGCAGGGAGGAGGAAAATTTTTTTTAGAATCTTTGGCTCGATACCATTTAGAGAATTTAGGAAAAGTTGATTAATTATTATTCACAACTCTAAAGCTTAAATACAAGAGTAGAGAGCTAGGGTTAAGCTAGGGATAGGACTTACAAAGGACCTAGACGATATAGACAAATATAAGAAAGGTATAAACGTAAGATTACAAACCTAAGGCACAAGAAACTAATGAGATAAAATACAATAAAAACATTACGTAATATTATCCTTAATATTCTACACTTTAGATGAAAGTCAATCTTTTTAAATGAAGAAATAAAGCACGTGATTCTTGAGCATCAATATGATTTGGGCTCAAATAATATGAATTCACTTTATCTCAGTACACAAAATTTGTAGCTTGACATCACAGATAAAATGGGTTTTGGAATTGGCCTCAAAAGGATTGTCGAAGATGGTTATATGCCATTTTAAGTAAATTTTCGGGAAATAAGCTTCAAGAGCCCTAATAATAACATTGTCAATTTTCATTTAGTCATTAAATTTTAGCCTTATTAACGGGTACCCGTAAGGCTAGGTAGACATTTTGAGGTGTCTACAGAAGCCCCCACTTTGACCGAGTCTGAATAAGACGAAGGTCAAAGTAGTCCGGTCGGGACAGATAAAGGAGAAGAAACGTACCTGGGACTCTTTCATTACCTGTCTGAAGTAGCTGGAATCTGGAGCTGGCTTAGCAAAACTTTGTTTTACTAATCTGGAATAAAGTTGGTAAAACTTTGTTTAACCAATCTTGAAACTGGCATGGCAAAACTTTGTTTCGCCAGTCTGGAATCTGGTAAAGCAAAACTTTGTTTTGCCGGTCTGGAATCTGGTAAAGCAAAAATTTGTTTTGCTGGACTGGAATCTGGTATAGCCAAACTTTGTTTAGCTGGTCTAGATCTGGTAGAGCAAAACTTTGTTTCTCTGGTTTGAAATCTGGTTAAGCAAAACTTTGTTTCGCTTAAGGGTGAACCTGTAAAATTTGATTTCACAAACTAAAATGCGTGTCAGAGCCCGCCGACCAAGGAATTCAAAATTTTACTTTGAAAAGGAATTAGAATGTAAAATTAGATTTTACAAACTAGGATTTTCAAAATTTAATTTCGCAAAAAGGCAAGTTCAAAAAATTTTATTTTAAGAACTCCGGTGCGCATGTAAGGGCCTGCCGACCAATTGATTCAAAATTGCAAAATTTTATTTCGCAAAAAGAAAAGTTCGGAAAATTTTATTTTAAGAACTCAGAATGCATGTCAGGGCCTGCCGACCAAAGGATTTAAAAATTGCAAAATTTTATTTCGCAAAAAGACAAGTCCAGAAAATTTTATTTTAAGAACTCAAATGCATGTCAGGACCTGCCGACCAAGTGATTTGAAAATTACAAAATTTTATTTCGCAAAAAGGTATGTTCAGAAAATTTTATTTTAAGAACTCAAATGCATGTCAGGGCCTGCCGACAAATTTTATTTGAAAATTGCAAAATTTTATTTCGCAAAAAGACAAGTTCAAAAAATTTTATTTTAAGAACTCAAAATGCATGTCAGGGCCTGCCGACCAAGATGAATTTCAAAATTTTATTTCGAAATAATTTGAATTTATTTCGCAATGTGTTGCAAAAAATTTATTGCATCTAGGAAAACCCTATGGCGCATTCGACCCGCAATGTGTTGCAAAAAATTCTCATCACCTGAGTCGTCGCCTGACGCATTTCCATCGTTTCTTTTTTGCTTTTCGACCATATCTAAAACAGAAATTAATAAACAAATAATAACAATGCATACTTATAATAACAAACAAATCTCTAGAGAGGAGGGTTTATTACTTCTTTAAAGAGGAGAATCCGGGTTAATCTGGCGGCGGCAATGGCGATGACGATGATGACTGCGACGGCGATGGGGTAGGCTGGTGGTTGAGGGGAAGCTCAGTGTTTGAGGATATTATGTGGGGGAGGGGAAGCTCAGAGTATGACTGTCTCCTACTACTTCCGATTCTGCATCGCCAAGGTCGCAGTGCCGAGCAAGGGACACTGCTGTTGGAAATGGAAAACGACTATGTGCATTGGGCTGAAGGTGAAAGAGACATATATGGTGATATTATCTCTGAATTCCAGTAGATGGGGTAACAAAAAACATACTCCCCCCATTCAACTCCATACTATACGTTTGATTTTTAACGATTGTCAATGCTTATTTTACGCGATAAATATCTTTAGCTAGATATTTTTAATGTACTCTTAAAGACCTAAGTCATTATAATAAAAGTTAGATATTTTTCTGGAGATATTGTCTCTAAATTCCAGTGGGGTAACGAAAAACGTAACAAAAAACATAAATAAATAAACTTTAATTCAAACCACCACCATAATCCAAATAAAACTTATAATGCCAGATAATAATTAAAGACTTAATTATTAGAATCTGATGAAGTATTAGGATACTCATCATGAATTTGGGTATAGTGCAAGTCGTCGATCGACCCTTCATTATCACCGGGCAGTGCAGGTAGAATGGCCTCTTTCTCCCATGACATAGGCACGGTGGCAAGAATGTGATGCCTCATGTAATGTCTTAGCAGATGATGATCAAGATGGGTTGCAATCCACAGAAAAGGGCCTTGTTGTCTATTATCCGAATAGAAGTCCTCCTTCCCTGCATCTACCCCCGCAAATCTAGCCCCTAATTTTCTTGCCTAACGAAAACTATTATGGCAGTTGGCTTCGTCAAACTCGATAAAAGTGAAGCCCACAAAACGTTGCTTGTTTGTCGACATAGGGTACACTTTTTTAACCGCGGTGAAACCGGAGTCATGAAGCATTTGCGTCAACCACCCAAAATCAGGGTTTAAACCCTTTCCTTTCTCATCATAATGAACCGGGAGATTATGGAGAATGCAAGTAAAAAGTTGTGCGTAACGAGAACGTGATTGTACCTCCGATAAACCAATCATATTTTATTTAGAGAGAAATTTAGAGAGAAAATAAAGAGTAAATGTTTGATAATTTAGATTTTGACCTAAAATATTATGAACACATATTTATAGAATTATTTTAGTTAAATTGAATATTATTGGTCAAATTGAATATTTATTAAAGTTTAAATAAAGTTCTGCATGCAGTGGTCAAACTGAAAAATCTAACCAAATACTGACAACGGTTGAATTGAAAAACCGTTATTTCATAATAGAAAATAATAACGGTTACAAGAAACCCGTAGCTATAACATGCATAACAACGGGTACCACAAACCGTTGCTGGTGTTAATTTAGTAACGGTTTTCAAAATGCCGTTTTCTTAAACTGGTAACGGTTGTCTAACAACCGTTGATAAGAGTGATTCTATAACGAGTTTTTGGAAACAGTTAAATGTTTTTGATAACGGTTTGTTAAGCATCCGTTGTCACATTATAATAACAAAATTTTTCGAGGGAAACCGTTGTTCTTATTATCGCGGTCTAGGTTTCCGCCAATATTTGGAAAACGGTAATATAAGTGTCGTTATTATATGCATTAAACCATTGTGATACGCTCATTATTGATGGCCAGATTTGGCGTAGTGCCCTGAACGTGGCTTTTAGACCGCTACATGTCCACAGATTAGCGTGTAGGTGGCCTATGTCCACAGATTGGTGACTCCGCTGGGAAAAACTAGGACACTTGTGTCTTTGTGATCCCTAGATGGTGAAAGTAGAACGATGCCTTGGTTGAAGTGCATCATTTGATATTACGGTCATAAGTCGGGTTCCTTATCCGGGCCCACAACCTAACCTTTAACGGCTAATTTACTCGTCTCGTCGGCGTGAGTATTCTCATCCCCGCGTTTCGAATACCGATTGCGTCAAACATACCATTGACGTCACACATTTCTGTTTCGTCAAGGAGCATTCACTTCTTACGTGAATGAGGCTAGGGCAACAACCTTAAAAAATTTGTTTGGATTGACATCCCTCTCGAAAATCGGGGATTGATCGCTTGTTGTGTAACCACCTTTTTAAAGCCAAAACCCGTGTCAGCATTATACATAATATAACGAACTGTGAGTGCTTATGTGCTATGTGATCATAAGTCATTCCGTATCATTTCTAAAACTTTGCAAAATCCTTTTTCGCGCTGTTATAATGGTCATTACAAACCTCGGTCTTTTGTCGACCGTTACAAAAACACCTTTTTACGCCGTCGTAATGATGATTTCATAACCTGGTTTTTTACAACCATTTGACAACAACCTTTTACGCCGCTCTAATGACGATTTCGAAACACGGTTTTTCACAACCATTTCAAAAAGAGCACCTTTCATGCCGTCATAATGGCGA
This sequence comes from Silene latifolia, assembly GCF_048544455.1. Classification (NCBI taxonomy): domain Eukaryota; kingdom Viridiplantae; phylum Streptophyta; class Magnoliopsida; order Caryophyllales; family Caryophyllaceae; genus Silene; species Silene latifolia. The sequence continues at coordinate 418,429,368 of NC_133538.1, read as the reverse complement.
TTTTAAAACCGAGTTTTTTATAACCGTTTCAAAGCACTTTTGTGCCGACATAAATAAATAATATGGAGTCGCCAGTAAGTTTTTATAAAAAAACATACAAAAATAAGTTAAATGGAAAATTCCCCTTTTGATCCCTGGTATAGGGACTGATCCGTCACTCCGGTCTAAACCAAAGATTGCGGATTCGGGGGTAAATGTACGGTCAGGGAAGGTATTAGGCACCCGCACCGCCCAAAAAACTGACGGTCTCTACTATTTATTTGTAATATTATATATTTGACGAAATTATGACAAAGAAACTTTATACAATTATTTACAAGGACAAATTTATTAGGTTAGTCAATACAATTATACAAAAAAGACAATAAAATAGAGAAAATAAATAAAAGATGAAATAAAAGAGTAAAGAAAACTTATTTGATTCGGTATCCTCAGGCCTATTTGGATGTTGACTGTTAATAAATATCGACTTTGTCGTAAATTATTGGCTCTTATGCGCTTATATGAACTGGGATAATTTTTTTGTGAATGTGTGATTTTGAAACTAGGGTGGGGTAATATATTTGAGATGGAGTATAAGAGTATAGGACTTATGAGATTTGGGTATTTGAAGATTGCACTCTACTTAGATTAGGAAACCGAGAAGATAGAACTTTGTGCTCAAGAATTTGGATGCCTGCCAACGTCATATTATTAGTCCACCCACAAGTACCTATTTTCTTCTATGATTCTATCTTTCTTAGCTTATCTTGATCAAGTGACAACCCTTGCTTATCTTGATAATGACAAACTTAATCTTATTGTTTGATGAAAGAGTTGTCACGTCTTCTATGTAGAGAATTTAGGAAAAGTTGATTAATTATTATTCACAACTCTAAAGCTTAAATACAAGAGTAGAGAGCTAGGGTTAAGCTAGGGTTAGGACTTACGAAGGACGTAGACGATATACACAAATACAAGAAACGTATAAACGAAAGATTATAAACCTAAGGTACAAGGAACAAATGAGATAAAATACAATAAAAAGATTATGTAATATTATCCTTAATACGCCCCCGCAAGTTGCACGATCCAGAAGAGAGACCAATCTTGAGTAATAGCAATTCAAAACGAGGCCTGGGAAGTGGTTTTGTGAGGATATCAGCTTGCTGATCATCGCCATTTATTTGTTGCACACGGAGTAGCTGATTTTGCACTTGTTCACGAGCAAAATTAAAAGCCAAGGCTATCTGTTTCATGCGCGAATGAAAAGTAGGATTGGCGGAGTAATGCGTTGCACCTAAGTTATCGCAATAAACCACGGGTGCAGTGGGTGAAGTTATACATAGTTCCCTTAGGAGAGAAGAAAGCCACATGTGCTCGGATGTAGTTTCAGCAATGGCCTGGAATTCAGCTTCCGTGGATGAACGAGCAATGGCACGTTGTTTTCGAGACGACCAAGTAATAGGATTCCTGCCAAGATAAACAATAAAACAAGTCGTAGAAATGCAGTCGTCCATATCTCGCGCAAAGTCTGCATCACAAAAGGCATAGAGAACTAACGGAGTATTAGCATAGAGTTGAAGACTATGAGTAAGAGAGCCCTTAAGGTACCGTAAAAGACGTTTCAGCGCAAGCCATTGACACTCATGTGGGTCTTGTAAAAATTAGGCAAGTTTGTTTACAGAATAGGCAATGTCAAGACGGGTTAAGGAGAGGTATTGAAGGGAGCCAATAATGGCTCGATAGTTAGTAGGATTGGGGAGAGGATGGCCAGTGGTTTTGGTAATGGGAGGATAAGCGGCCATGGGTGTGGTTGATGGTTTACAGTCAAGGAGATTGTGACAGGAGAGAAGGTCAGTGATATATTTGGTCTATGTGAGAAGGATGCCCTGTTTATTGGGTGTGGCTTCTATACCAAGGAAGTAAGACGGAGAGCCGAGATCCTTTAGAGAGAAACGGTTTCTAAAGGCATTAAGGAAAGAAGTAAGTAAGGGAGTGGAAGAGCTAGTGACGATAATATCGTCAACATACACTAACAAATAAAGAGCAGCAGTGGAGGACGAATAGATAAAGAGAGATGGATAAGAGATGGAATTTGTGAAGCCATAGGAAATGAGATAAGAACGAAGCTCATTATACCAAGCTCGCGGAGCTTGCTTGAGCCCATAAATTGCTTTGCGGAGTTGACAAACATGGTTAGGCAAGGAAGGATTGATGAAGCCGGGAGGTTGGGACATATAGACAGTTTCGGAGAGAGTGCCTTGGAGGAAGGCGTTATTGATGTCGACATGACGTAGAGGCCAGCCGCGACTGACGAACAGTGGATGGCTTAGCTACCGGACTAAAAGTTTCAGAATAATCCACACCCGGTCGTTGGTGAAAACCTTTAGCGACAAGGCGGGCTTTGAATTTGTCAATGGAGTTGTCGTACTTATATTTGATATGAAAGACCCATTTACATCCTATTACGTTTTGGGAAGGCTTAGGAGGGATAAGTTGCTAGGTTTGATTGCGGGACAAGGCTTGAAATTCATCGTCCATGGCAGCACGCCATCGTGGGTCAAGAAGCGCCTGTTTAACAGTGGACGGGAGAGAATTAGGAGTGAGGATAGATGTTTTAGCATACTTTGGATTTGGCTTGATTATGTTATTGGATAAACGAGTAGCGTGCCATGTAGGAGGAGGAGGGGGAGGTGGAGGAGGAATGGGCGATGATGGCGATTGAATAGGAGAGAGTACAAGGGGAGCATCAGGTGATATATGGGAGTTGGAAGGTTGAACAGGGGAGGCAGCAGGTGGCGTGGAGGGAGGAGATGTGGGGGTGTTGGGGATAGGTGGTAAAGGTGGTGGAGATTTGGGTCGTGGTTCAGGTAAGGGAGAAATAATAGGGATGGAGAAGGTACACCATTGAGAAGAAGAAGGAACCATGAGAGATGAAGGGGAGGAGCATAAATCAGGGAAGGGAAGTGAGTGTCAAAAAACTTGACATGTCGAGAAGTGAAGATTTTGTTTGTATCTATATTTAGACAGTGATAGGCCCTCTGTGTAGAAGAGTAGCCAAAAAATACACAAGGAGCAGAACGCGGAGAGAGATTATTGGGCGAGTAAGGGCGAAGCCAGGGGTAACAGAGGCAACCAAAACTTCGTAATTTATCGTAATTGGGCGATTTGGATAAGAGTTTAGAGTAAGGTGAGTCATTGTGCAATGTGGCAGTAGGCATTCTATTGATGAGATAGACTGCTGTGGTGAAGGCATACGACCAATAAGCAGCGGGCATACGAGCATGGGTAAGAAGTGAGAGTGCCGTCTCGACAATGTGTCGATAACGGCGTTCGTCGTAGCCATTATGTTCAGGTGTATGTGGTGGAGAAGTGAGGTGGGAGATACCATCTGAGGTAATTGTAGGTGTGAGTTTCAAGTATTCACCTCCATTGTCAGAAAAGAGTTGTACAATCGGTTTATTGAAGAATTTTTCGACAAGGGCACGAAACCTAGTGAAGATGAAAAAAGTATCTGATTTTCGTTCTAGGAGATAGAGCCAGGTGTATTTAGTACAATTATCTACGAAAATAACATAATATTTGTAATTATAAATAGACAAAACAGGTGACGACCAGACATCCGAGAAAACTAATTCGAGAGGTGAAGAAGTAGAGAAAGTAGACATAGAGAATGGTAATTTATAAGCTTTATTGATATTGCAGGCACTACAATGCTGATCGGAATTGAAATTAATAGATAAAGAAAACTTAGAAATAATTTGATGCATATTTTTTAAAGACGGATGACCAAGCTTGTGGTGCCATGAAGCGAGGCCGAGTGTGCTAGTGTGAGCGGAAGGACGTGTAGGATGCCACTCGTAGACTCCATTGCTACTAGTGCCTTGAAGAAGAAGGTTGTGCGTCTTCTGATCCTTCACATGAAAATAATTAGGAAAGAAAACAATGTAAGCATTATTGTCAGAATAAAATTTTGAGATAGAAATAATATTGCGAGAGATAGATGGAACATGAAGAACATTTGTAAATTTGAAAGAAGAGATAGAGAAGGAAAAAATATTGCGAATTGGGAGGGATGAACCGTCTCCAATAATAAGATCATCGATTCCGTCATAAGGTGAGTGAAGGGCAAGAGTGTTGAGGTCATTTGTTATATGATGGGTGGCGTCAATATCAAGAAGGTAGCTAGATGGGTTCTGAGAGGTGGAGGCAGCAATGGTGAGGGCTTGAGGAGCTGAGTTGCGGTGGGAGGTAGAGGGAGGAGGATTGGAAACTTGATGTTGGGAAAAGGGCAATTGAAATCTCGACAATCAGAGAGGTAATGACCCGAATAGCGACACCACTGACAGCGCCCTTTAAAAGGAGCAGGGGTACAATCAGTAGTGTTGTCTGAGGGTAGGCGGGTGTTGGGAAGGGGAAGCAGGCCAGCGGAAGTTTGGGTTTTTGGCGGTGGACGAGAGGGACGATGGGAAGCATAATGGACAGAGGAGGGGAAATCAGTAGCAGGGGTGGCTAAGGGTTTGTTGATGAGGTTAAGTTAATGGTTGAGTAATTTTTCATGGAGTGCTTCGAAAGAAATACTAGTGTCATGAGCTTGCACCGCTTCTCTCACAGGACGATATGTGTTATAGTCAAGGCCATGAAGAACATGAGCAATAATGTCTTCAGCATCAAGGGGTTTACCCATATGGGCAAGTTCATCAGTGCAATATTTTATCGCTTGCATATAATCAGAGAAGGCGAGGTCGCCTTTGGTCATAGAGAGAAGACGATTCTTGATTTGAAGAATGTGACCACGCGATGGATTTGCGTATGTCGAAGCGAAAATCTGCCATACTTTACGAGAGGTAATGGCACGAAGAACGAGAGAAGAGACAGAAACCTCGAGGGTGCCAACAAGCGCACCTCGTAAGAGTTTGTCTTGGCGAACCCAGGTGGAGTACGCATGCTTACCCACGGGTTTTGAGTCTTGAGTCTTGAGTGAGGGTGGATGGTGGTTTGGGAAACGTACCATTGAGATACTTGAAAAGGTCATAACCATCAAGGGTGTTTTCTATTTGGTATTCCCATGAACGATATGTTGAAGGGGTGAGTTTGATGTAGTTATTGAGATTGATGACGATAAAGAGAATTAAGGGTTCATGGGGATTAGGGAGTGTGGCAGAGGAAAGAGCCATGGCGGCAGGGAGGAGGAAAAAGTTTTTTAGAATCTTTGGCTCGATACCATGTAGAGAATTTAGGAAAAGTTGATTAATTATTATTCACAACTCTAAAGCTTAAATACAAGAGTAGAGAGCTAGGGTTAAGCTAGGGTTAGGACTTACAAAGGACCTAGACGATATAGACAAATACAAGAAACGTATAAACGTAAGATTTCAAACCTAAGGCACAAGGAACTAATGAGATAAAATACAATAAAAAGATTACGTAATATTATCCTTAATATTCTACACTTTAGATGAAAGTCAATCTTTTTAAATGAAGAAATAAAGCACATGATTCTTGAGCGGCAATATGAATTGGGCTCAAATAATATGAATTCACTTTATCTCCGTACACAAAATTTGTAGCTTGACATCGCAGATAAAATGGGTTTTGGAAGTGGCCTCAAAAGGATTGTGGAAGATGGTTATATGCCATTTTAAGTAAATTTTCGGGAAATAAGCTTAAAGAGCCCTAATAATAACATTGCCAATTTTCATTTAGTCATTAAATTTTAGCCTTATTATCGGGTACCCGTAAGGCTAGGTAGACATTTTGAGGTGTCTACAGAAGCCCCCACTTTGACCGAGTCTGAATAAGATGAAGGTCAAAGTAGTCCGGTCGGGACAGATAAAGGATAAGAAACGTACCTGGGACTCTTTCATTACCTGTCTGAAGTAGCTGGAATCTGAAGCTGGCTTAGCAAAACTTTGTTTTACTAATCTGGAATAAAGTTGGTAAAACTTTGTTTCACCAATCTTGAAACTGGCATGGCAAAACTTTGTTTCGCCGGTCTGGAATCTGGTAAAGCAAAACTTTGTTTTGCCGGTCTGGAATCTGGTAAAGCAAAAATTTGTTTTGCTGGACTAGAATCTGGTATAGCCAAACTTTGTTTAGCTGGTCTGAATCTGGTAGAGCAAAACTATGTTTCTCTGGTTTGAAATCTGGTTAAGCAAAACTTTGTTTCGCTTAAGGGTGAACCTGCAAAATTTGATTTCACAAACTCAAATGCGTGTCAGAGCCCGCCGACCAAGGAATTCAAAATTTTACTTTGAAAAGGAATTAGAATGTAAAATTAGATTTTATAAACTAGGATTTGTAAAATTTAATTTCGCAAAAAGGCAAGTTCAAAAATTTTTATTTTAAGAACTCCGGTGCGCATGTAAGGGCTTGCCGACCAATTGAGACAAAATTGCAAAATTTTATTTCGCAAAAAGACAAGTTCAGAAAATTTTATTTTAAGAACTCAGAATGCATGTCAGGGCCTGCCGACCAAAGGATTTAAAAATTACAAAATTTTATTTCGCAAAAAGACAAGTTCAAAAAATTGTACTTTAAGAATTCAAATGCATGTCAGGGCCTGCTGACCAAGTGATTTAAAAATTACAAAATTTTATTTCGCAAAAAGGTATGTTCAGAAAATTTTATTTTAAGAACTCAGATGCATGCCAGGGCCTGCCGACCAATTTTATTTGAAAATTGCAAAATTTTATTTCGCAAAAAGACAAGTTCAAAAAATTTTATTTTAAGAACTCAAAATGCCTGTCAGGGCCTGCCGACCAAGATGAATTTCAAAATTTTATTTCGAAATAAGTTGAATATGAAAATCGCAAAATTTTATTTCACGAAAAGGGTTGGGAAATTGATTGATTTTAAAACTAGCAAAACTTTATTCTACGAGAAAAATGAGACTTTATGAGAAGCCCCCACTTTGGATGAATCTGGAAGATGAATGACAAAGTAGCAAGATTCGCACACACCAAAATATTCCCTTTCAAATGGTTTGGGAGACTAGTCAAGACTAGTTTCTAAATGCGATTTCAATCGAGAATTGAGAAATGATTGGGGTCACAAACTTGACTCTTATATATATATATATATATATATATATATATATATATATATATATATATATATATATGACATTTATTTCTAGTTTGAATATAATTACCTTGAGTTGTATGGTCTCACCATAAACTTAATCGTGGTATGTAAGGGCACAACGCTTGTTTTAATTGCATAATAGTGAAACCCCTTTGTTTTTATACAAAAACTTGAATTATATTCTTATTTAGATTGTACATAATAACAATTATTCAGGTACATTTCTAAATACAAAACTAAAATGAGTAATCTACAACATTCATATGTTCATGGATGAAATGACAACTACCCTAGTTCCATTCATGCAAATTCTTAACTTATTCTTGCTAGTCATCATATGATAATACCAAATATTATGATGAAATCCACAAATTTGTATCAAATACTCATGATGTGGTAATCGGCAATAATGCAATGCTAATGTCATAGATATTCAAGAAGGAATATGTTGGAGTCACACGACCAACTTCATCGATCTTTACTTATTGGGGTTTGTTTCTATTTTAGTGTCTAACACCTTCTCTTTCAAGCCTAGTTTTATCCTTAACAATTAAGATAGGTACTTACTTCTTATTGCTCCTACTGACGTCAAGAATTTTTACTTAATGAAGACTTATCTTCATATAAATTCCTTGTTAATCCTTCACAAGGGTTAACTCTATTGTGGTATTTGGTTAATCAAAATTTCTAACAAATCAATTTACCAATTTAACATTGTCATGTTAACAATAACTTAAGTACTTGATGACAAGTGTTTAGTTTGAGCAATAATACTTTTGAACCGTGGATGCATAGAAGATATTATCAAAACATATTTTGACTAATCATTACTTCTATTCACACATCTTCACAAGAAATCATACATAGGCATGTTAGGAATTTAAGATGCTAATCTTATATGACATAGGACAACTCCTATGGAGTTCTATGGAATAGAATGATTCCTATGGAACTAGTCCATGCCCTATTTAAACGGTTCATTTGAGGATTTAGAAAGAGATTATATTTGTTGTTAGTAATAGTGGTTTAGCGGAGACTCGTGTTACAATCGAATGATATCCTATATGGGTAGGAGCGATGATAAAGAACAATATAAAACAACGAAACAGTTGGAAAAGAAACATTCATCGTTAATATATGAAAACATTTTAGCATGTTTTAGCATTTATATAATGACCTCCACCCAATTATATAAATGATTCCGAGATCCAAATCCATATTAACTCGGGCATGGGGAAACCGTTACATCCCTCACTAATATAACTCGGTGGGTTAACTCTTTAACCGATTCTACAATTATAACTCTCCGTCGATGAAATTACATTAAGTTCATCTCTAGCCCCGAACATGAGACTAGTCTCCATATCCGTTGAGTCCAACCAAATTTCGCATTTAATAACTTGTTATTACCCCACTTACCCGATGAAAAATGAAAGTACCCTGGGAAACGAAATCTTCCCCAAATGTCAAAGGGATTCATGGGTCCTACTATTTGGAAAGGCTAACTCAATTTTAAATATGTGAGAGGTCTTGTTGATTTATTATCTATCACTTTTATGTGAACTATATTAGTGAACTAACGATAATTATAATTGTCACGGTCGAAAAGACGATATATATATATATGTGTGTGTGTGTGTGTGTGTGTGTGTGTGTGTGTGTGTGTGTGTGTGTGTGTGTGTGTGTGTGTGTGTGTGTGTGTGTGTGTGTGTGTGTGTGTATGTGTGTGTGTGTATGTATATATAGGCGGGATCTCGTGAGTTTGGTTCTTATGGTGAGTTGTGAGTTTGGAATATCTAGACCATTGGATAAGAGTAGATAGATGGCTGAGATTAACATACCAAACACAACCCATAAACAAAACATAGAAAACGCTGGAAACACAACAACCCAACATCTCTCTCGGTTATCAATCAACCCAAAATTGAAATCCATATTTTACACCTCAAATTAAAAACCTAATACTCCATAAAACCTTAATCTAAATCAATTTGGTACCTAAAGAATGCATTTCCACGAACTTGGTTATGGTGTGAAGTCGGCAATCGCAATTTGAGTGAGATTAATTGACCAATCTCCTCCGTGTTGACCGCCATGTGGTATATCGCATACAGGCTACTGCTTTGGTTGATTGTGGTGGCTAGGAGAGCGCCGTTGATACCGGGTATGGAGGCGGTTAAGAAAGCAGCGATTGAGGCTGGGGCGTTTGGGTGTACGATTAGTGGGGCGGGACCGACTGCGGTTGCGGTGGTTGATAGGTGATACGTGCATTTTATATAGTCCTTCTAGGCCTTTTTATTCACGTATTTCTATGCTATTATCGTAGTTTTATGCTACGAAATGCCCCGAATATGCTACTTTGGTTTTCTTTGCCTTATTTGCAGGAATGGACCAGAAAGTAGTGAAATCAAGCCTTTTACCGTCCGTTTTGCATGCATTTGGAGGAAGAGTGAATTTGGAGCGGAAATGTAGCTGTCTCGGGATGCGTAAAGCCATTTCGGGAGCTAAAAAGACAAGTCAAAGCTGAACTAACGAACAAGTAGCTGCTGGAGTCATATTTCACTCGATCGAATGCTTATTTGATCGATCGAATGACTTTCGATGGTTGAAGACCTCGATCGAACACTTTCCTTGGTTGATCGAATAGTTGCTTTTAGTGGTTTACTCGATCGAGTACTATTACTGGTCGATCGAGTGGTTTGAGCTCAGTTTTGCTCTATCGAGTGGTTTCAAATCACTCGATCGAGTGGAATTGCTATTGGGCTCGGGCTTTTTGTTTTATTTCGCTATTAGGTTTAATAAGAATCGTCTCCTCTATAAATAGGACAACGACAAACACATTTAGGGGACGAGAAACAGATCTTGGACACCGTTCCTTGACTCCTCTCTCCCCCATCTTGACAATACTTTTCTTTTCTCTTTTCTACTATTGACTGCTTTCCTCTCTTTTTCCGGATCTCATGTAATTCTCTCTTTTTCCCTCTTCTTCTTTATTTAATGTTTATTTCTCTTCCCTTTATTCCTGTTCTTCCCTTTCTCATGTCTAGCTAATTTCTCCCTGCTAGGATTAGGGGAGTCAATGAATGAATGTTAGTTGCTAATTACTTTGCAGATTGTCGTTGTTGTTTTTGTCTATGTTGTTAATCACTGCTTTAATTGTGTCTTACTGATTGAATCGATGCAATTAGCCTTTTTAATTTTAGTAAGCCTTGACCTAGACCAGACGGTTGGAAGGGGTAAGACCCGCAGTGAACGATAGAATGCTTTAGTGAGGGCGGAAGCTAAGCTAATAGTATTTTAGGGCGAATTGAGACCGGAAGGAGATATTCATTGCCCCTTAGACTGACACATCGACTAATCTGTGACCTTAACTGCAATTAATTGACGTTCATTGATGAACCGACATCCTATTTTCCTTTCCCTCTGCTTAATTCCTATTATCTCTATTTCTCTTGCCTTAATCTCGTTAGTTTAGTCAAAACAATCAAAACCCCACTGCGACCTTCGACAGACCGAATTAGACAAGTAGATAGTGACCGCCTCCCTGTGGAGATCGACTCTACTTACTGCTAGCTTCTGTTAGTGTAACTAGGTATTTTATTTTTGGTACTTGACGACGGTATCAAATTTTGGCGTCGTTGCTGATACCGTCGTTTAGTACCAAAATTAAATTTATAATTCCAAACTAAAACTATAGCTAGTGATAGTAAGGGTCGAACCACAGAGAGACAAGGTTGATTTTGTTTGCTAATTATCAGTCTATAAAAGTAACAATTAATTGGGGGTTTTGAAATTGGTTGGCTAAAAGGCTAATTGCAAAAATGAATATTCTTAACAAGATAAAGAGAGGATCGGGAATTTCGGTTCACCATGGCAAGTAACAGGTCAGTCAAGCAGCAGAGATCTCACAACACGGTCTCAGGGAAAATAAGCTAATCTTGCGATCAAAGCTCAAATAACCTCACGGTCTATAAATTCCCTAGAATTCATCAAAGTTTTCACTCAAGAGAAATTTTAAATCTAGCGATAAATCAATTTACCAATCTTTCGACCTAGCAAAGAAGTCCATCAAAAGATACAAGACCAATACGAAAGAACTCATGCTACACAACTATCCTAATTTAATACCATGGTTCACCTCATTCCCAATCAAAGGATTACCTACTCATAATCATGACTACACTAATTGCGAAATTAATAAATAAGGACAAATTCAACATGATGAAATCTAACTAGGACAAAGGAGAGAAATTCAATTACTGAAACTAATTGATGAAACAAGAATTAAATTAACAAGCAAAAATAAGAAAAAGAAGAATTGCATAAAAGGCTTACTAATTGAATATCAAGAACAAAGTATTCGAATCAAAGGTTTCCGTCTCGAGCTAGATCTGAAAAACTCAGGTTTTCGGAATGAATAACATAACCTAAAAGTTCTTTGCGTTCAAGCGATAAAAGATACCGAAAGTTAATTACAAGTTGGGCTTTTAAAAGTCTAACACGGAAAATTAAACATCAGCTCGAAATCAGGTCGATCGATTGGTCTGCACGGTCGATCGACTGAACATGCGGAACAGTAGCTTCTGTCTAAGCTCCAGTGGTCGATCGACTGGAAGTCTTAGTCGATCGATGAAAAGTCTTTGTGCAAAGTGGCTCCTTGATGCTTCCGAACAACTCTTCACTCCTTGCACGCATCCCAAGGTGAGTGAATGAACTCTCCTTCCTCTTGGCTTCCCCGAATTCGCTTAGGAGGACAGAACTTGGCTTGATTTAGCCTACTTCCACGCATTCCTACAATAAATCATAGAAAATGCAAAGTAAACCGTTTCGGGAGAAATAGTAGCTTTAAGCTACTAATTATGCATGGAAATAAGTGCCAAAACCACAGATAAAGTGTATAGAATATGCACGTATCAAATCTCCCCAAACCAAACCTTGCTTGTCCCCAAGCAAGCACTATGACCCGTATAAAAACTAAATGGAAAGGAGAACATTTCAGAGCTAACTACAAGTCAATGCCAAACCATTTAATGCCCCAAGTCAACTACTGCAAAGCTTAAATCAAGCGAACAAATTTATGCATATCATAGAATTAGATCGGGCGTTCGACCTTGCAAGACTCACACAATCGGACTCTCCCGGATCACTCTTCTCTCAGCAAAGCAAATGGTAAGAAAATATGTAAAAGAGAGGGAAGATAAGTATAGGCTCTCACCTAGACTGCGACCGACAAAACATGTATGCTTGACTAGCATGAATAATGATTCCATTTACCGTACATACGCATAACCACCATCAAGGACTATCACATGCCGAACTATTGCAAAATTTGGAAATGTGAGGCTAAGTGGGAAAGAAGAGGCAAAACAATTATGGGAAAGTGAAGGTAAGAGCCAAGCTAGTACCTAACGAACCATCAGAAACCGAATCCCGTTCTTCCAACTCAACAAAAAGAACATGCCTTTATTTAATAGGCAACACACAAATTCAAACGGACGCCTCCAAATCAAGAGGTAAACACATGAGGCGTGTTTTATTTCAGCCAAGACTTATTAATTTCAAGACTCTCTCTTTTTTTTTTCATTTTTTCTATTCCTGTTTCTTTCCTTTTTTTTTTTTCTTTTTTTTTTCAAAATCTGAACTGGTGGTCGATCGACCAATGAGGGCTGTCGATCGACCACCCTGCATACTTCAGAACATTCTGCCAGGTAAACAACTTCTCTTTTTTTTTCATTTTTTTTTTTGTTTGAATCTTTTTCTTTCTTCCTGTTTTCAGGCTAAAGTAAATCCTCACTTCTCAAAAATACCCGCTCCAACATTACAAGAGCGAACCAAAACAGCTTAAATCAACAAATTCCTCTACTACTTCCTAGCTTGGCACAATGGTAGGCTAATTATGGGATGTAGTTGAGGGCAACTGGCAATTTTGGCTTATAGTGGAGTTAGTGGGGTAAAATGAGAAAGGGGAGGATGCAAAAGTTCTCTAAACATGCAATACCGACCACAAACCAATGCGTATAGGCAATAAGAAATCAAAACTCATACACGTGCAAAACATGAAATGAAGGGAGTAACTACTCTCAAACCTAAATTAACCGGTCATAAATGTCACCGATTCATGTGCTCTATATCTCGAAAGTATAAGTAGCTTGCCAAAAGTAATGAGTCAAGTCTAATTGCCCGAAATGGATTCCATAACGAAATTTGAGAGATCACTTTTAATTCTCGCTAAGCAGCTATGAAAAGGCAAGGCACGGCATATTTGACTAGTAGAGCAAAATCATCATTAAAAACTCCAATCCGACTCAACTACATGCAAAAGTAAACGTGATATTTTTGGTTTTTTTATGCATTTTTTCAATTTTTTTTTTTTTTTTTTTTTTTTTTTTTTTGACAAATGCAAGCAGAAATTAAACATGTGACTGAAATGCAATAGAAAACGAATGCAGATGCAAGACAAAAGGCATATGCAAATACCCTCCCCAAACCAAAACGCACAATGTCCCCATTGTGCTCAACAGCAAATCACCAGCAGAAGAATGGGAGAATAAAAGCATAAAAGGTAAAAGGAAGCGAAAAGAGAAAGGAAAATAACTCACAAAATACGACCTCCCCAAACCAGCCAAAAACGGGGAGGTCACCAGCATCTAATCTCCACCCTCGTAGGAGGGGTCACTGTCCCCGTCGGACCCCGACTCACTCTCCTCCTCCTCAGCAGCAGGTGTAGCTCTCCTAGAAACGGAGGGAGTGGCTCTCCTGGAAGTGGAGGGACCAGTAGTGGTGGTGGTAGGAGGGGGTCTCCTAGCAGCCTGAGGGTAGCCACCCTCAGGGGGAACAAAGTAAGAAGGGTGAGCCCAGTCACCCTTAGGAAGCATCCCCCCCTAGCTAGCTCGTCGTAGACCGGGAACACAGGCGATGGCGTGTCCAATCTGTGCTCGTTGAAGCTCCGCACAAATCACCCAAGACACGTGACATTGCCCTCGGTCCATGACCGGAGGGACAATCGAAGGAGTAGGTGGTCGAAAAATAGCCACACCGGCAGAGGGGTGGTAGTGGAGGTAGGGGTGCTGTGAAGAGGAGGCACGAGCCCTCCTCGAAGTGCCGCGAAGGCGTGGCCACCACCAAAGGAAGCCTGTAACTAGGCAAAGGCGGCGAGCGATCCCCCTCAACAAGTGGTGAGGGGCGGGGACAGAGGGTAACCGGTGACGGGGATGCGGTCACAGATGAAAGAATCAATCTTCCACCGCATCTGTCTATCGACCCAATAGACACCCTGCGCGTAACGGAGGTCCATGAAGCGCAGGTCAGGGTCAATGGGGTCCTCCTGTCGAGGGAAAAGTAAAACAAGGCGGTTGGCGATGCGTGTCACCAAACCGCCACAGGCAATGGTGGTCAAGTTGCCCTCACTTACAGTCTGAAAGTGAGCGGCGGTCAAGTAGGCAATGTTATAGATGCGGGCTCTCCGACGCTCAACGTTCAGATAACCCGCCAAAATTGAAAGCTCAATATTATTCACATTATTAGACTCTTTACGGCCAAAAATGGTATTACCCATTAGCCGTAGAAACTAACGAAGAGGGGGCAAGTGGACGGAAATGCCCGTCCTCCTCGACCCGTAAGTGTCACCAATACAAGACCACATGGCCCGGTGAGTGTCAGAGGGGTCCGAGGTTCTACCCTCGGAGTGAAGACCCAAAAAACCCGCAAAATCAGCAAGTGTCAGAGAATAATTAACATTAAAAAGTCGAAAGGAAATGCAGGGTTTGGTCTCATCAGCCTCAAAGGCTTCGGAATCAAAAGCGTAAGAGGAAAAGAATTCAAGGGTCATAACATAATATGTGAACTCAGACATGTCCACCAGACCTATCATACCCGTCCCATTTAGCAGGGACACGACCGACTCATAACAGCCTAGTTTCTCCAAAGTTTCTTTATGGAGAAACCGGGTAACTGTGACCTTTACAGACGAAACAAAGAAAGAGAATTTAGCGCGCTGAATAGGTTTTTCAAAGATAACCTACGGATAGTCAGGTAGACTATCCGTAGTAGATTCTATCATCAGAGGCGGTCCGCGTGGCCGCTTAGCAGGCCGTTGGCTCGACTGCCCTTCCTGCGTTGGCTCCTTCCCTTTTGTCATTCTTGTTCCTGCAAAAGGATCAAATTAGCACAATCAACCAACTTAAATTCCAATTTCTAGAGACCCGAATCAAAATCAGATGATCCGCGCAAATTAGGGTTTCGAAATTTTTGGGGAAAACAGAAATAACCATCTTCTAATTGCTAATTAGAGTCGAAAATCAAAGGGGAAATCCTAGAATAAGCAATTAAAGTACATAAAAGACCAAGAATCACACCCTAAAATCGTTTTCCCCAAATCGGTTTTTGTCATCTCAAGGGCACATTACTCGAAAATTTCACATGGAGCTTCAGCAAAACTCGAATAAATAGCATAAAGATAGGATTAGACACATACCTTGATGATTTCTTTGAAGATTAAAACGAGAAAGGCAGAGAACGAGATGGATTTGCAGTTGAAAACGCGAAGAAGGGAGAGGAAATAGGGTTTGGTCTTTTTGTGATTTTGGGAAAATGAAAGAATAAGAGAATAAGGATGAAAACTTCCCTTATTAGCTGCCTCTGAACCCGCGGACTGGTCGATCGACTATGTGACCCAGTCGATCGACCATTTCCCTATACACAGTGGCCTCTGTTCTCCTCGTTTTGATCGATCGATGAACATCCTAGTCGATCGATTGTTTGAGTAGCAATTGGAATTAAATTCGTCAAAATTCATTTTGCCATCAAAACTTCCTGTCTTTCTCTCGCAAAAATCCAGTAAACCACTTACGCACTTTGCATAAAATAAATTCCTGCAGAAATTATCAAAGGCGTACAATTTTCCCAAACCAAGAAATTGTAAATGCATGAAAATAAAGGAAACAAAACAAGAAAAAAATAAAAAGCAAATTGAAAGAAAGAACAAAACGGAAATCCTAAATTACAAAATAACTACAACCTGGGTTGCCTCCCAGTTAGCGCTGGTTTAAGAGGTCCCGCACGACCTTGTTACCTCACTTCTCATCATCTGACAGCGGATCGAAGTACAAAACCTCGACCTTCCCAACATATGCATCTGATCCATGGTAGTGCTTCACATATTGGCCATTTACCTTGAACCTTTCTCCAGCGGAGGTCTCCAATTCAACAGATCCGAACTTTGTGACAGCTATGACCGTATAGGGACCGGTCCACCTGGATTTCAGCTTACCAGGAAACAAACGGATACGAGCGTTAAAAAGAAGTACCTTATCGCCAATATGGAACTCACGCTTTATGATTCTCTTGTCGTGCCAGCGCTTTGATTTCTCCTTGTAGATCCTTGCATTGTCATAGGCCAGTAGCCTAAATTCCTCTAGCTCATTCAGCTGTGTCATGCGTTTCTCACGAGAGAGGTTAGGATCCAAATTCAAATCACAAATAGCTCACCAAGACTTACGCTCTAACTCAACAGGTAAATGACATGTCTTACCATAAATCAATCGGTACGGTGACATCCCGATTGGCGTTTTGAACGCAGTTCTATAAGCCCATAAGACATCAGCTAACTTTAGACTCCAGTCTTTCCGTGATTTAGAAACAACTTTAGCTAAGACTTCTTTCAATTCTCTGTTAGAAACCTCAACCTGACCACTAGTTTGGGGATGATACCCCAAACCTCTATGATGTTGGACACCGAATTTAGTCAATAAAGCACTAAGTTGTTTCTCTTTAAAATGCATTCCCCCATCGCTAATGACAACCCGAGGGACACCAAAACGGGGGAAAATAATCTTTTTAAACAATTTAATCACGGCTTTTGCATCGCAATGGGGAGTAGCAATAGCTTCCACCCACTTGGATACATAATCTACTGACTACGAGGATATATTTATTACCTTGATGCTCGGAAAAGGTCCTTGATAATCAATGCCCCGGACATCGAAAATCTCGACCTCAAGAATGCCTACCGTGGCATCTCATGTCTCTTGGAATTATTCCCGATCTTTGACAAGCATCGCATCGCATTCAAAGAACAAAAGCTGCGACAATCCGCATGCAAAGTTGGCCAATAGAACCCAGATTGGAGTACCTTAGCTACGGTCCTGGACGGACCGTGGTGACCACCATAAGCGGAAGAGTGGCAAGCCTCTAGGATATCCTTCACCTCCCACTGAGGTACGCATCTCCGGATGAGACCGTCTGCGCATTCCTTGAAAACATAAGGATCATCCCAAAAGTATTGTCTAGCATCATAGGCAAACCGCTTCTTCGCCGCCATGAAAGCTCGGGTGGTATCCTACTCCGTCACAAACAAAGTTAGCAAAATCAAGCAAACCACGGAGGTGGATAAGAACCTGAAGTAATAATAGCTAACAAACTCTCATCAGGAAAAGAATCATTAATAGGCAAAGAATCCTCCCTTTCGTCATTTGCAGACGAGATAAGTGGTCGCTACCACATTCTCTCGCTCCTTTCTTATCTCTCGATCTCCAAATCAAACTCCCGCAAAAGGAGTATCCACCTCAAAAGCCTTGGCTTTGCATCTTTCTTAATAAAGAGAGTCTTCAACGCTGCATGGTCAGTGTAAACAATAACCTTAGAACCTAATAAATAAGACCGAAATTTGTCTAAGGCAAAAACAACAGCTAGAAACTCTTTCTCAGTGGTAAAATAGTTGACTTGAGTCTCATCCAGAGTTCGGCTCGCATAGTATATGGCATTCAAAGCTTTATTCTTTTTTGTCCCTTAACCGCACCGATAGCATAATCGCTGGCATCACACATGATCTCAAATGGGAGGTCCCAATCAGCGGTGAATGATTGGCGCAGAAATTAGGCCTCCTTTAACTGTTAAAAGCGACATGGCACTCATCGGTAAATTCAAAGACAAAGCATCCTTAAGAAGCAATTGTGTAAGTGGTTTAGCAATTTTTGAAAAATCCTTAATGAAACGCCGGTAGAAACCAGCGTGACCTAGGAAACTCCTCACTCCTTTAACATTCACGGGAGGAGGTAATTGCTCAATCACCTGCACCTTTGCCTTGTCAACATGTATACCTTTATCGAAATCGATGCCCTAACACAACTCCCTCATTGACCATAAACTGACACTTTTCCCAGTTTAAAACAAGATTAACATCTATACAACGCTGCATGACTTTATCAAGGTTAGCTAAACAACGATCAAAGTCACTGCCATAAACTGAGAAATCATCCATGAATACTTCCATAATATTCTCTATATAATCAGAAAAAATCCCCATCATGCACCTCTGAAAGGTAGCAGGGGCATTACACAATCCGAAAGGCATTCTACGATACGCAAAAACACCCGTGGACGGGTAAAAGTAGTCTTACTCGATCGTCCGGATGAATAGGGATCGAAAGAACCCCGAATATCCGTCTAGAAAACAGAAAAATTTGTTAGAAGCAAGTCTTTCAGTCATTTGGTCAACAAAAGGGAGGGGGAAATGGTCTTTCTTAGTGGCGGCATTTAACTGTCTATAATCAATGCACATCCGCCACCCTGTCACTACTCGAGTTGGTATTAATTCATTTTTATCATTTTTAACCACGGTAGTCCCTCCTTTCTTCGGGACCACCTGAACTGGGCTAACCCACTTGGAGTTGCCAACTGTATAAATAATACCTGCATCAAGTAGTTTCATCACCTCGGCCATGACAACTTCCTGCATCTTCGGGTTCAACTTGCGTTGACCCTGTCTGTAAGGCTTGTGACCCTCTTCCAGCTCTATCCTATGCATACAAACATCAGGGCTGATGCCCTTAATGTCATCCAAAGAGTAACCCAAAGCCTTCCTGTTTTTCTTAAGTACACACATCAAAGCAGACAGCTGGTCATCGTTAAGCTTAGAGCTAACAATAGCTGGGTAGTCTTGCTCCGTATCATCTAGAAAAACATACTTAAGATTAGGGGGAAGTGGCTTACGCTCAGGCACCTTTACCTCTACAAAGATAGACAGAATCAGCTTCAATGGTGTAGCAAGTGTTCACCAAGTTATCGTTGGCAGGCTCAAAAGCATCTCATCTTCTTCTTCATTGAGCTCGTAGCTCTCCATTGAGGCAACCAAAGCATCCGGCTCCTCAAAGCATTCTCCATCAGATACTCCGCACACTCATCCGAATGAGTTAGATCGGCTAAGGGATCCTTGGCTAAGGATTCCCTCCAATTACAAGTAACAATCCTGTCAACAACATCAATAGAATAACACGTATCCTCATCGCGAGGTTCGATTTGCCTTGTGAGCAAGATGAACTCAATGGTGTCATCCCCTACCTCTAAGGTGATGGTTCAGCGTTTGACATCTATCACCCCATTTTGTATGTAAGAACGGTCTGCCTAAAATAATAGGTATCTGACTATCCTCTGCAATGTCCAAAACAACGAAATCTACAGGAATAAAAAACTTACCCACTCGAACGGGTACATCCTCTAGAACACCTATAGGTCTCTGAGTCGATCTATTTGCCATTTGAACGGTAATATCGGTCACCTTAAGTCTACCAATGTTTAACCTTTCGCAAACAGAATACGACATGACACTAACGCTGGCCCCTAAGTCACAAAGGGCCTTTCCAATTACGTGGTTACCTATAGTGCAAGGAATTGAAAAACTACCCGGGTCCTTTAATTTAGGTGGCACATTAACTTGTGAAAGAACATTACATTCCTCCACAAACGCAACATTACCATCATCACGAAAATTTCTCTTACGATTCAAAATATCTTTCATAAATTTAGCGTAAGAGGGTACGGGTAATTAAATCGTGAAAGGAATGTTACCTCGAGATTCTGGACCATCTCCAGAAACTTACCAAACTTACGCTCCAACTTGGTAGCCTTCAAACGCTCCGGATACGGATCGCAACACCGGCCGTAGGATCAGAACCTTCGGCTTCCGTAGGTTTAAAACCCCGTCAAATCATCAATGAGTGACGAATCATGCAAACTAGTTGACGGATTTGCATCCCGCTTTGGAGATCCATCGATCGATGGTATGGGTAGTCGATCGACCAAGTAAGCTGGGCGTGAACAGTTCCTGTCCAGAATTATCGTCATCAGGTATCTCAGTCGATCGACTGAGGGTGTTGGTCGATCGACTGGATGTGCTAGGTATGAATAGTTTCTGACCAGAAACTATTTTGTCTGACAATTCAGTCGATCGACTGGGAATGTCGGTCGATCGACCGGAATCACTGGCATTCAGACTCGTTTTTGCATCAGAATTCAAACGAGCTTCTTCATCATTTCCCGAGTCTTCCTTTTGCTCGTCGGGGCTTTCATAAGAAAGGCCACTTCTGAGATTTATGGCATTGATCGTCTCAACCGGCCCTTCACATTTAATTGAAGAATTAGCGGCTTGCTTAGTCTCCATATTCTCCAATTGTTTCACAAAATTCTGTGAGGACTCAATCCCGGCTGCTTCCATATTCGCCACTTGAACCAAAAGGAGTTGGACCATCTCTCTTAACTTCTCGATCTCATCTGAGTTTTGAATAGGAACTTCGACTTTCCCTTTGGAAGCTTCAGAAGTCTCGAGTTTCTCGAGACGGGTAGAAATGGAAGTTATAAGTGACACAACAGTGAGTCATGTCTTCACTTTGCTTTCGTGACTTACCACGTGAACTTCCAAACTCGGCTTTATGGATCGCCATCTCCTCAATGGTGTTCCAACCTTTACTTTGACCGGTATTCTTTTGGAACCTACCATTAGCAAACATTGCATCCAAAATGACTTTGTAATCATCATATAGAGCATTGTAAAATAGATTGCAAAGATACCATTGCTGGAAGCCATGATGAGGGACAGCTCGGACCAAACTTTTGAAACGTCCCCGTGCTTCACAAAAATCTTCGTCGGCTCCTTCTTTGAAAACTCGTGATTTTACTCTTCAAGGCATCGATCTTGAAGGCGGGAAGTACTTCTTGTAGAAGGCTAGTGCTAAAGATATCCAATCGGTGACTCACTGCTACTCTATCGAGGTAGCGATACCAATCTCGCGCCGAATCCTTCAAGGAGTATAAGAACATGAACCCCTTTACTTCATCTTGAGTTACCCCCTCCAAAGATAGGTATTGAACAACAATAGTCCGTGAAAATTTCCATATTTTTCAAGGGGTCTTCATCCAGTAGACCATGAATCGATTCCGTTCCACTAAATCAATATAAGAGGAACGAAACTCGAATTTACCTAGGTAGAAGGGGTAGGTAATCGTTGCCCCTTTGGAAGGTGGTGCTCCTTTGGCTGAAAATTATCATATATCGTAGCCATAATTTCCACAGTGAGAGTACTCAAATCTTCCTCTCAAAACCTGTCTTCTAACTGTGCAAAAGCAAAACTAGAAGCAAAGGTAAGCAACGGCCTCAAGGAACAAAAGTTCCTTGAGACAAGGAAAATAAACTAAAATAAAGCAAACAGAATTACACCGTCTCCCCGGCAACGGCGCCAAAATTTGATACCGTCGTTTAGTACCAAAATTAAATTTATAATTCCAAACTAAAACTATAGCTAGTGATAGTAAGGGTCGAACCACAGAGAGACAAGGTTGATTTTGTTTGCTAATTATCGTCTATAAAAGTAACAATTAATTGGGGGTTTTGAAATTGGTTGGCTAAAAGGCTAATTGCAAAAATGAATATTCTTAACAAGATAAAGAGAGGATCGGGAATTTCGGTTCACCATGGCAAGTAACAGGTCAGTCAAGCAGCAGAGATCTCACAACACGGTCTCAGGGAAAATAAGCTAATCTTGCGATCAAAGCTCAAATAACCTCACGGTCTATAAATTCCCTAGAATTCATCAAAGTTTTCACTCAAGAGAAATTCTAAATCTAGCGATAAATCAATTTACCAATCTTTCGACCTAGCAAAGAAGTCCATCAAAAGATACAAGACCAATACGGAAGAACTCATGCTACACAACTATCCTAATTTAATACCATGGTTCACCTCATTCCCAATCAAAGGATTACCTACTCATAATCATGACTACACTAATTGCGAAATTAATAAATAAGGACAAATTCAACATGATGAAATCTAACTAGGACAAAGGAGAGAAATTCAATTACTGAAATTAATTGATGAAACAAGAATTAAATTAACAAGCAAAAATAAGAAAAAGAAGAATTGCATAAAAGGCTTACTAATTGAATATCAAGAACAAAGTATTCGAATCAAAGGTTTCCGTCTCGAGCTAGATCTGAAAAACTCAGGTTTTTCCAGAATGAATAACATAACCTAAAAGTTGCTGCGTTCAACTGATAAAAGATACCGAAAGTTAATTACAAGTTGGGCTTTTAAAAGTCTAACACGGAAAATTAAACATCAGCTCGAAATCAGGTCGATCGACTGGTCTGCACGGTCGATCGACTGAACATGCGGAACAGTAGCTTCTGTCTAAGCTCCAGTGGTCGATCGACTGGAAGTCTTAGTCGATCGATCGAAAAAGTCTTTGTGCGTGGCTCCTTGATGCTTCCGAACAACTCTTCACTCCTTGCACGCATCCCAAGGTGAGTGAATGAACTCTCCTTCCTCTTGGCTTCCCTGAACTCGCTTCCGGAGGACGAACTTGGCTTGATTTAGCCTACTTCCACGCATTCCTACAATAAATCATAGAAAATGCAAAGTAAACCGTTTCGGGAGAAATAGTAGCTTTAAGCTACTAATTATGCATGGAAATACGTGCCAAAACCACAGATAAAGTGTATAGAATATGCTCGTATCAGTTGCCAGGGAGGCAACTACTTTATTTACTCGTTTTAATTTTGTCTGTTTTTAGCCTCAAGGTATTTATTCCTAGAGGCCGTTCTCATCTTTTTCTTTAGCGTTGTTTTGATAGGTCCTACAGGTCCTACCTAGACAGTTCTAGGTAAAAGATTGTAACACCCCCATTTATTCGGGAGCCTTTAGCTAGACATTCCAAAATAAATAGGACTGTTACCATCTCGGCTTCCCGAGGTAATAGATAACAAAGTCCAACTCACCAAAGTACTTTAAATAAAAACATTAATGATTACATATGTTTTACAATTTTAATCAACTAATACTTAATATAAAAATAAATACAACTCGCAGCGGAAATAAATAAAGTGATATAATTATTCTATGTGATCTAGACGTTAACTATGGTCCAAGTTTGGCTCTCATCCCCATGCTCCCAAGTCAGCTAATCTTTGGTACCTGTCAAATCTGCTCCCCAGAAAACGGTTCACCGCAGGTGCTCACGAATACACAGTCGACCGCGAGGTTGAGTAGGAATAAAACTAAACAACAAGAACATACAATTATCAATCCAATTCAATTCACTTTCATTGCACAACCCCTTGAAAACGTGCTCCTTTCCTTTACTTAGCACAACTCCCTTAACAACGTGCTCACATTACTTTGGTACCCCTCCCTTAACAACGTACCGCAATATGTAATAGTACTCCTCCCTCACAACGTACATATTACTATCTCCCACTGTACAAACTCCCTCAAAAATGTACACTGATTGTCGCACAGCTTTACACATTAGTCACAATCACAACCAACATAATTCATCCTGTCAACATTATCAATATAAACAATTCCAATTCCATCCACCTTGTCAATATTATTAAATACAACCAATACAAGACAATATAATTCTTCCATTTCAACATATGAACAATTCCACTTTAACGTAAGTAATTCACCATACCAAATATAGATAATTAAAAGTCGAGTTGAGTAGGATTATCCCTACCTGGCAAGCAAGCACTCCAATTAAGCAGCTTAAGCAATCCAAATAGTTAAAGCAATCCGATCCGACTATAGTTCTTCACAACCGTCACCTAATCAAAATATTATAATTCAATTCAATTATTTATTATTACTTTTCATTTTTAATTATAAATTATATTCATTATTCAAATTGATTACTTATTATTATTATTATTAATTATTAAAGGTTACGATATTAAAAAACCCGCTTACAAAATAAACCCGAGTCACCCAAATCAAAACCCGTCACAAACAAATAAGTCAACCTATAACTAATACCCATAAACAAAACTCCACAAACACCCAAGTATCCCCGTGAAAAACCCACGAACCAAACCACACACAACCCGTCGAAACCGTGTTCAACACCCCCCCCATAAACACGCCCAAAAACCCCACCACAAGCCACCACGACCACCACCTAGTTCTGCCACCTCCTAGCCCACACCACGATGAGCACCCACGACCAAAACCACCAGCCAACCCGCCACCAACAGCCCACAAACACCCTGCCCTAACAACCCTCTTCAAACCGTCACAACCAACACCACTCCCTCACTCACCATCTTACACCATCACCACGACCACTACAGCCACTCCCACACCCAACGGCCACCACTATTGTCACCCCTGGTCTATGATGATTCTAATGGTACCCTCCATGCCCACTCACGTTCAGAAACACGGCTATAGTACGCGTCTAAAAACAGCCGCGTCAAATCCCCTGTTTTCGCGTTTTCCGGCCACCACCCGCAAAAACCACCACCTGCCGCCACGCCAACACCAACAACATGGTCGACTAGTTCCCCCCATCACAACCCTACCATGCCCAGGTCAAGACTCGGCCAATTAGGGGTTCAATTACCCACTACAAATACCCACGACCTAACCCGCAACACCCCCTGACCAGACACATTTAGCCGCCTGCCACCGCCACCCTAGGCCATCCCTCACACCACCACTACACCCATTCCAACCCTTGCAACCCCACGAACCACCTCCCAAAGTTTGGTCTCATTCCGTCAAGGTTTGGGTCAGTTTCTAAGTGTCTTAAGATCGTCTGACAATCAGCTGTATAAGAAAACAAAACAAGATTAGAAATTGTTACCTATTAATTATCGCTTGCTAATTCCGTCTCCAAAAGCTCCTCCTCTTAATTTGTGATTTATTTCTCAGATTTAAGATGGTATTTATAGTGTAAGATTTAGAGAATACGAGGTCGATTAGGAAACTATCTTAATTTACCTATTCCAATTAGTATAGAAATTACTATAATTATAATTATCATTATATTATTATTATTATTATTATTATTATTATTATTATTATTATTATTATTATTATTATTATTATTATTATTATTATTATTATTATTATTATTATTATTATTATTATTACTATTACAATAAGTAGGATTCCCTTATTTTATCTTTACTAATTTATTATCGCCTTAACTTATTATTAGTATCAATATAATTATTATCTTTATATATTTATTATTTCCATATTATATTATAAATTCCCGATATAAATCCCGGTCACACTCCTACCTTATTTATTAAATTTTGGTCCACTACTTAATGGCACGTGGTCCAATACTCGATTACTAGCTAAGCCCAATTCCCGACTTGCTTTACTTCAATTATTATTCAACCAACGTTTTATTTGTAATTATTATTAGAAATGCTTTTAACTAATTATTAAATTACGTAAATTATTAATAACAAAATACGGGGTATTACAGTCTTCCCCCCTTAAAATGAACTTCGTCCCGAAGTTCGCCCACAACTACTATCGCAATACTTATAATTACGCATCATTCAACATAATCAATTATAAAATAAACTAATTATTAAACTCACTTGATTATTATAAAATCGTATCATACTTATTAGAATGTATCACAAAACTAATTTCCAAAACATAAGAATGTATTGTAAGAATAAACATAAAATATTAGGTATTACATTCTACCCCCCTAAAAATAAACTTCGTCCTCGAAGTTTGGAATACTAAAAATAGGAACAATCAATTCATTATTATAATGCCATAAAACCATGAAACACATATTGTAATAGAGAACACTTATCGCTTCCAACATGAATTAATGATTGAATAAATAACAAAATTTTAACTACTAGGAAATCACATAATTTAAGATATTCAAATTAATCTTTATTCCAACTTATTGCTTAACTACTGGCGAATACATTGCCAAATTAATAATAATCTATAACAAAAGATACGCATAATTATTTAATTAATCTTTTCTTAGTTCATCTTAATTGTCACTAACAACATCCAACTTAAACATGAATGCAATTATTGTAACATATATATATAGGCTTTAAGGTAACACGTTCCGCATATCACTAGATATGATAATCTAATTCACACAATTCACAATATCAAAACATCAAGAGACAAAATTTTCATTATTCAAGACGAAGGAAAACATGCTACAACTTAAAAATCATAGATAATTAATAACATAAATAAATCATGGAGAATTTATACAAAATACAAAGAGTTAGTAGATCATGGGTGAAAGAATCAAGTCAAAAACTCATAAGGTCAATTTATAATGCATTTTACAAATTATTTGGTCGAAAAAGAAATTTCACAGCAACTTGTCAGAAACTTAGGTCAACTTGTAAAAATCACTATTAATTGTCAAAATTTTACCTAGTAACGTGGCTTATCAATTTAGAAACATATAAGAACCTTTTAAACAATGGAGTTGGAATTACACTAAACCGACAGGAAGTTTTTAAATGAGAAATTTTACAAAACTATGGGGCGAAAATATCATTGTACAGGAATATTCTGACCACTGTCCACTAAACTATTTATTTCTCTTAAACCGTATATTATTTAAGCATGAGACCAATGACATATGAAAGCTAACTCACAAGGCTATTACTCACAAAATTGTCGGAGAAGGATTCTAAATAGGAAGTAAATGGCAGCAAAAACAATCAAGGGTAAAATTTCGAGAAATCATCCAAAATCACATTCTTCACAATTTCACTCATATTCATCATGCTTCATATTTACTCCCCCCAATTACTTACCAACATACTTATTCCTTACTTACTTGCTCATGTCATTATTCGAAACCAATCTATATCATATTCCCATGATCACAATAGCAATAAAACAATACACATCCAAGGCAAACAATTAGCTCTTAAGAAATAACAAGATTTATTTTACATTACCCCACGCTGTATTATCTCTCGAGGTAACCGGTTCAAAACTGGAAGGGTCGGGGTTCGGAGTGACGGTAACTTCTCATACTAAGCCAAAATGGGCTCCTAACAGTTTCTACCCGGGTTCATTTTATTAGACACATCCTATATTCATTATTAGGTTCATTAGTTAGGCATGAGGATCGTTTTGCTCTGATACCACTTTGTAACACCCCCATTTATACGGGAGCCTTTAGCTAGACATTCCAAAATAAATAGGATTGTTACCATCTCGGTTTCCCGAGGTAATATATAACAAAGTCCAACTCACCAAAGTACTTTAAATAAAAGCTTTAATGATTACATATGTTTTACAATTTTAATCAACTAATACTTAATATAAAAATAAATACAACTCGCAGCGGAAATAAATAAAGTGATATAATTATTCTATGTGATCTAGACTTCAACTATGGTCCAAGTTTGGCTCTTATCCCCATGCTCCCAAGTCAGCTAATCTTTGGTACCTGTCAAATCTGCTCCCCATAAAACGGTTCACCGCAGGTGTTCACGAATACACAGTTAACCGCGAGGTTGAGTAGAAATAAAACTAAACAACAAGAACATACAATTATCAATCCAATTCAATTCACTTTCATAGCATAACCCCCTGACAACGTGCTCCTTTGCTTGCTAATTCCGTCTCCAAAAGCTCCTCCTCTTAATTTTTTATTTATTTCTCAGATTTAAGATGGTATTTATAGTGTAAGATTTAGAGAATACGAGGTCGATTAGGAAACTATCTTAATTTACCTATTCCAATTAGTATAGATATTACTATAATTATAATTATAATTATAATTATTATTATTATTATTATTATTATTATTATTATTATTATTATTATTATTATTATTATTATTATTATTATTATTATTATTATTATTATTATTATTATTATTATTATTATTACTACTACTACATATATTACTATTACCATAAGTAGGATTCCCTTATTTTATCTTTACTAATTTATTATCGCCTTAACTTATTATTAGTATCAATATAATTATTATCTTTATATATTTATTATTTCCATATTATATTATAAATTCCCGATATAAATCCCGGTCACACTCCTACCCTATTTATTAAATTTCGGTCCACTACTTAATGGCACGTGGTCCATTTCTCGATTACTAGCTAAGCCCAATTCCCGACTTGCTTTACTTCATTTATTATTCAACCAACGTTTTATTTGTAATTATTATTAGAAATGCTTTTAACTAATTATTAAATTACGTAAATTATTAATAACAAAATACCGGGTATTACAAAGATCGTCAAAGGGAAGGTTTGAGTACCTTTGACCTCCACCTATGTTCCATCCTATGGCACAGCAGGTGATCTACTGTGGGAGATGTGGTGCTGCTGGGCACATTGCAGCTATTTGAATATCAGAGAACGACAAGGTCTACGCGTTCAAGCACCGTAGAAAAGCTAGCCATTCCGATGTAGTTGTGCCGCCACATCTACCTTATCAACGAGGCTATCAAAAGCCTCCGTTGGTCTGGCCACCGCGACAACAAGCTCCTCTTTCTGATAGACAGAAAGAAGAGATTGCGGAGCTGAAATCTTTGATCAAGACACTTGCATTCAAAAAGCAAGAGTATGATAGACATACGTACGCTCAAATCGATGAGCTTGAGTCTCAAATAGCTCAGCTAGCCGCTGAGACGACCTTTAGGCACGCGGAGAGTAGTCTTTCCCAGCGAGGACCCGAGTTGCCCATCGTTGCTGATAGTTTATATGACTCGGAGTACGAAGATCTATCCGAAAATGAAGCGAGTTATGAAGATTTCTGCGATGCACTGCAAAGATCACTCGATAGAGCTAGTAATAGTGCTCGATCGAGTGGATTACCAGAGAAAACGTTCGATCGAACAGTTGATTCCACTCGATCAAACAGTTGTGTTAAGGAAGTCCTCGATCGAGCAGTTCAGTGTGTTCGATCTAGTGAAAATCAGGAAGGAAGCTCTCGATCGAGTTCTATTTTTGCTCGATCGACTAGTTTGGCCAAAGAGAGCATTGATATGTCACTTGGGTTTGTTCTAGATTACGATTTTGACGATGATAATGGTTATGGTAAATCTCCCCTTTTCAAAGCCGAACTGGATGCGCTTGAGGCTGCGATTTACGGGACGGTTTCCACAGAGGAGGGTGACGAGAAGGTAGTTGAGTCAATGATTGCTCCCAGCACGGAAGAGGTAATACCTTTCTTTGTCAATGATTCCGTCATTGAGAGCAACCAACCCGAGGTAGTTAACGATAATTTTATTATTGTTTGTTTGAGTAGTACATTGCCTCATTTGACTTATGCTTCGCATTTTAATGCTATACCCCCTTCCAGTTGGACAAGTAATTTAACGATTTTTCACCGTACTTGTCATCTTAAATTTGTTAATCTGAAACGGCACCCCAAATTATTGATAATTGCTCCCGAGCTCCTTTATTTAGTTGACAAATTTAGGAGCTGTCATAGGAAATTTGTTAGGCTTAAACGTTTATACATGATATTTTCCTATATTACTATTATACTATGGCGCTACTTAAGCTCTTGTGTAGCACATGCGCAGTTATATGATCTACTGTTAAGAGCTTTGAGTTGCTTTGATTTTGACTGAATGGAGCACCTGTTGAAGAAAAGAAGGTCGAGTTGGGACCTGACTGAAACTAGCGCTACCCGGGAGGCAACCCGGAGAGATTTTATTTTTAGTTGTTTTTCAAACATTGCATTTTATTTTTGTGTGTGTAATAATTGGTTGTTATGCCATAGACAATATCGGTTACGCTTGTTTTGTTAGCTTTGCGGGCTATTATGTTGCGTCTTTGCAGGTATATATTAAGGATGACTCGATCACTTACTTTTTGTACTCGATCGAACACTTTTGCTGCTAATTTCACTCGATCGAGTATCCATTCTTCTCGATCGAGTACCTGCCAGAGATGTCCTGGATCGAGTGACCTATCTTCTCGATTGAGAAGTTTTAGATGCTCAAGTCACTCGATCGAGTAATCTATTCTCTCGATCGAGTGCTTTTGCTTGGATTAGCTTCCCGTGCTAATTTTGCCGAGGGCATTTATCAGTCGATCGAGTGGTTTTATTGGCTGAGGAGGTCGATCGAGCTGTTTATTCTACTCGATCGACAAAGCTGGAATTCAAGGATGCTCGATTGAGTAACAATTTTGGTCGATCGAGTAGATTACCTGCAGAAGTCCTCCCACATTTTGGGCTATTTGCGACCTCCCACGTTGCTGGCTGGTTTGGGGAGGTCCCTTATTCGCGTAATCTTGTAAGCTTTCCGCATCTACACTCTTTCTCTTTTAGTTTGCGTTTCCATTCCATGTTTTGGTACAATGAGGGCATTGTACGATTTGGTTTGGGGAGGTTATGCATCCATATCTGTGTCTGCATATTGTTTTTATTGCATTTCTGTTATCACATTTAATTTGTGTATGCATTGTCTTTTATTCTTATAACAATTCAAAAATCCCATAAAAATTAGAAAAATTTCGGATAATTCAAAAATTTCACGTTTCCTTTTAGCATATAGGTTGAGTCGGAACGGTAGATTTCAATGATGATATTGCAGTGCATTTGTCTTTTTGATTAAGCCTTGCATAGATTAATATCTTTTTAACTTTGTCTTATTGCATATCTACGATTTTATGTTAAAATTTAGCTGAACGAATAGACTTGACCTGAAATTTTGCTATCTACTTATAAATTCTGAGGATTTAGAGCTTTATAAACATGTGTCATTTGTGACCGGTTTCATGTTGGATTGTGAGTAGTTACTTCTTGCATAGCATGTTCATCAATTTGCACGTATATGAAATTCAATTACTTTTTGCCTGCATACATTCGGGTTATTGGTTGGTGTCACATGCAGGGAGGTGCTTACATTCCCTTTTCTTTCATTTTTACCCATTTAACTCCACATTAGCCAAATTTGCCTGTTGACCCTTAGCTACATTCCAAATTTAGCCTGCCTTGTCAAGCTATTTTAGTGTATGTTTTTTCGGTACATGTTTCATTGTGATAAGTTTGGCTTGTATCCATTGATTTGGAGTTGGTAATTTATGAAGAAGAAAAAAGAAGGAAAAAACGCGAAAAAGAAAAAAAAAATCGAACAAAAAAAAAAGAAAAGGAAACCGTGAAAAAAAAAAGAAAAAAAAAGAATGAAAAAGATGTTGTTTGATGAGATCGGTTTTTACTCCTATGCTTTATTTACATTTATTGAGGAGTATTTTCAGTTTGGTTTGGTGAGTTTTTGTGCCAAATGAAAGGCGCATGTGCTTAATTCTCTAATTGAGTAAGAATAGATGTTGTTATATGGTTTTGTTTAGGTACTAACTTGGCCGCCTATACCTCCACATTCCCATAAATGTTTTGCCTTTTCTTACCCATTTCCTCACTTTGCCATATTTTTGTAAGCCCTCGGCTGTGACGGACCTTGTTTGGTTGGAATGTGTGTACGGTAGCTAGAATTGTCTATCATATTAGTTGCATGCATGTTTATGTGGGTCGTAGTTTAGGTGAGCGACTTTATTTCTTTCTCTCTTACATTCATATGCTTACCCTTTGCTTCATGAG
The DNA here is from genome assembly GCF_048544455.1 of Silene latifolia. NCBI lineage: Eukaryota > Viridiplantae > Streptophyta > Magnoliopsida > Caryophyllales > Caryophyllaceae > Silene > Silene latifolia. The sequence continues at coordinate 418,397,645 of NC_133538.1, read as the reverse complement.
AGAAGAGTGACCCGTGAGAGTCCATTATTAAAGGTCTTGCAAGGTCGACGGTTCAGCTTTATTATAGACTTCTTATAACTCGTTTGCACTTGAGTGTTTTGCTATAAGTGTTAGTTTGCTTGCATTAAATTGGTTTAAGTAGACAATTTGTAGCTAGCTCTAAGTTATCTTTTTCGTTCCATTAGTTTGCATTTAGTTTACTCGAGGACGAGTAAAGGTTTGGTTTGGGGAGATTTAATACGTGCATTTTATATAGTCCTTTTAGGCCTTTTTATGCACGTATTTCTATGCTATTATCGTAGTTTTATGCTACGAAATGCCCCGAATATGCTACTTTGCTTTACTTTGCCTTATTTGTAGGAATGGACCAGAAAGTAGTGAAATCAAGCCTTTTACCGTCCGTTTTGCATGCATTTGGAGGCAGAGTGAATTTGGAGCGGAAATGTAGCTGTCTCGGGATGCGTGAAGCCATTTCGGAAGCTAAAAAGACAAGTCAAAGCTGAACTAACGAACAAGTAGCTGCTGGAGTCATATTTCACTCGATCGAATGCTTATTTGATCGATCGAAAGACTTTGGATGGTTGAAGACCTCGATCGAACACTTTCCTTGATCGATCGAATAGTTGCTTTTAGAGGTTTACTCGATCGAGTACTATTACTGGTCGGTCGAGTGGTTTGAGCTCAGTTTTGCTCGATCGAGTGGTTTCAAATCACTTGATCGAGTGGAATTGTTATTGGGCTCGGGCTTTTTGTTTTATTTCGCTATTAGGTTTAATAAGAATCGTCTCCTCTATATATAGGACGACGACAAACACATTTAGGGAACGAGGAACAGATCTTGGACACCGTTCCTTGACTCCTCTCTCCCCCATCTTGACAATACTTTTCTTTTCCCTTTTCTATTGTTGACTGCTTTCCTCTCTTTTTCCGGATCTACTGTAATTCTCTCTTTTTCCCTCTTCTTCTTCATTTAATGTTTATTTCTCTTCCCTTTATTCCTGTTCTTCCCTTTATCATGTCTAGCTAATTTGTCCCTGCTAGGATTAGGGGAGTCAATGAATGAATGTTAGTTGCTAATTAGTTTGCAGATTGTCGTTGTTGCTTTTGTCTATGTTGTTAATCGCTGCTTTAATTGTGTCTTGCTGATTGAATCGATGCAATTAGCCTTTTTAATTTTGGTAAGCCTTGACCTAGACCGGAAGGTTGGAAGGGGTGAGACCCTCAGTGAATGATAGAATGCTTTAGTGAGGGCGGAAGCTAATCGAATAGTATTTTAGGGCGAATTGAGACCGGAAGGAGATATTCATTGCCCCTTAGACTGACACATCGACTAATCTGTGACCTTAACTGCAATTAATTGACGTTCATTGATGAACCGACATCCTAGTTTCCTTTCCCTCTGCTTAATTCCTTTTATCTCTATTTCTCTTGCCTTAATCTCGTTAGTTTAGTCAAAACAATCAAAACCCCCACTGTGACCTTCGACAGACCGAATTTGACAAGTAGATAGTGACCGCCTCCCTGTGGAGATCGACCCTACTTACTGCTAGCTTCTGTTAGTGTAACTAGGAATTTTATTTTTGGTACCTGACGATGGTATCAATAGGGAGGAGAGTGGGTGGATTTTGGCGGAGATGATGGTTGACGCGTTTAGGAAGGAAGGAGGGTTGGGTGCTAGTGTTGTTGTTCAGAGGTTGGATAGGGTTGGTGCTAAGGATGTTAGCAGTGTTCCTATATGATTCCCGAGTACTATGTATTTGGTTTTGATAGAGTCTTGCATGAGACGGTCATTGTATTCGCACATTATCGAGGTGATTTCGTCACTGATGTTGATTCATTTCTGTTGGCGAATCCTTAATCATTTCAGATGTTGATGCTGTGTTGTTTTTGTTGTTATCGTTGTTGAAATTGAAGGTAACTGTCCCAAGTTGCGAAATAATTCATGTTTGGTGGAAGTCTGACTTCTATAACTCAAAAATAGTCTATAACTGAGATGAAAAGGTAAAAAGAGGCGTCAAAAGTTGCACAGCTACTTCCTATAAATTGACTACAACCTCAGAAAGCTTCAACAATGTGGTCTGAAATTCGACGTGCTGCATCTCTTCTCTTGTCTGAAATTTGACATGCTCGGGTTTGGTACGGCGTCTAGACGAATCTAGCTTTGAAGTTGCAGGCAGGCGTGGAGCCATGGTGGTTCAAACAGTGGCTTGCTCCTGGTGATAAATTGATGCGACCATATTTCAATTTGTATCGTGGACAATTTGTGTTTTGGGTGCAGGATTAATGGTGTTAGTGATACAATTGAATACTGTCAATCTGGAGCTACTGGCCCAAATGGATGTCATACGAGTGTTGTGGTTCCGGTTCCAACATCGTTAGAGCTAGATATACTAAACGGTACCATGGATTTGAGTAAAGGTCTTGATAGGGGGTTTATGGTAAATTACAAGGTATCAGACGAGGATACAAATTTGTGCAGTAGTTGTAATGTGTCAAAGGGTCGATGTGGGTTCGATTTGAACGAGAATGATGCTACTTGTTATTGCCCTGATGGAATTTATGAAGATGCACCGTGTGGCAACAAATGGTGGTGTGTGATGACGGGTCTGATTCGTCACAATAATAGCAGAATAACAGCACAATAACATATGGTAGAAAAAAGAAAAAAAATCAAAAGTAGTAAAAAAATCAATGTGACGCCCCGCGATAAAGCGGAAAATATAACTAATAAATTAAAGCGGAAATTTACGAGATTTTAAAACCTTTTTGTTATTAATTAAATATTAACACGAGGGAGCCACTAACGAAAAGAACAAATACAACAATAGAAAAATTTAGGTTATCACAATCCAAGTCTAGAAAACGGGGAAAAGATATCCCACGAATAAACATATAAGGGGTTTCTAAACTAGCAACTAAGGTCCAAGGGTTTAGTTCTCGCTAGCCCACACGTCTTCCCCACGTAAGCATCTTCACCACCTGTCATTCATGTAAACATGTACGCCACAGTCAGTGGGGAGTAATTCAAGGTTCTCTCAGCCACAATATGTCGAAATGAACATAGAATATAAACAAACAATCATATTAGATAAGACATGAGTGAATCGAATAATAACTAAACATGGGATCATACGTGTTTAAACCAACAGGGAATAAAGAAATGATGGAATAAACAGATAAGGCATAAGCAACAATAAAGAAATGGAGGAGAAAGACAAGGAAACAGACACGACCACTTAGCCACGAGCACGTATTTCAAGGACATATGACCAAAGTAACCATCCAAATAATGCAAGACATTTATCACTCTTAGACTATAATTTCCCCGGGTAGGACTACGATAATAATACAGTCCTAGTCTAAATCTGCAGATTCTCGGGTGTACATCTCGATTTGACGTGCGCCAGCACAGCACGCACCCAAGACTCGACTACTAAGGAGACCGAGTACCCCAATCGCCAGAACAGCACGAAAGTGGCGAAAAGAGTAAGATAAGACTCACTTGCCAGAACGGCACAAGTGGCCAAAAGCCGTACTTGCCAGAACAGCACATGTAGGCCAAAACCGTACTCGCCAGAACAGCACGAGTAGGTCAAACCCGTGCTTGCCAGAACAGCACATGCAAGGCAAAAAGTATGTCAAGCACATACGATGGCAATATGGCATTTCTACAAGAATACGACTCTTACAAGTAATTATTTATAATATCCTTTTCATGCTTGTAACATATAACTAAACATCTCATTTTATAATTATACGTGCCGGTTAAATAAAATAAACAAGTACAACAAACAAGTACATGGGACGGGATTATTAATGTTACACTCATACTTATGGCTTGCATCTCACCATAAGTACGGATGGGAATATCGGTCCCGACGATCATATCGCAACTAGAGGGCCTATGGCTCACCCCTAGTGTCCGATAGGACCACGACTCACACCACCGAACAATACAAGACATTATCAAGGATATGACCCTTCACAAATAATTATTTAACAATAAATATCTCATACTTGTCTTATGCAAATAAATTTCTCATTTTATAATTTAACATGCCGATTAAATAAGACATAATGAATGATAATGAATAACTTACTTTATATGAAAATTTACGTGATAAAATGTAACTAATAACAATTGGGTCACTCGTAATCCTACACACTCCAACCAACCGAGGCCGGCATCACAGCCCACGGCCAAATTCTGCCCGACCTCCTCACGACCACTCCAACTCACCCAAATCAACACACATGTAAACCAAGACGGTCATAAGAACAAGCTTTAGACGGATATTATACATATATGTATATGTACACAACCATCCCAGCCACTACCTGAGCCAAGCAAGCCGCGGCCAGGCCAGGCAGCCGCTTCCCAGACCACACGACACCACTAAGCCCCCACAAACAACCACCAATGCAGCCACGACTAGCTCCTATGACCACCTAAGTGAGACAGCCACCATCCCAACTCAAAACAGTCCCGTCTGGGTTTCTCATAGACCCGACACAGTCACTCATTTGGAAACGAAATTTAGACGGAAATGTTCTCGTTATTACGACCCGAATCAATCGTTGGTGTATACTATAATAACCACCCACGACAGACAAAACGGTCCAAAAAACAACCACCCAAAATATGCCAAGTACGGTCCCAAAAACAGAGGACGAAACCGTCCTAAAACAGTCCAATTTACCCGTTACCCTATAACATCTTTAATGGGCACGATTTCGATTCAAAATCATCTCGAGTCGTCAAAGCTTGCCCTAAACACGAAGACGAAAGGAATTAGTACGAGATTAGAGCCCTAAGAAGGATGACAGTTGCGGTTTTTGGAAGAAAGCAGGGTCCTTTCTTACCTCAAAAGATGAAGAACAAACATGGGAAGCTAATAGTGTAAACATTAGGGAATTTGGTTGAGAAATAAGGGAGGAAATGGAGGTAGAAGGAGACGGAAATGGGGCGTGCCATTGCTGCTGCTGCTTCGCTGTTGTTGCTATTTAAAGGAAAAAGACGAAAGAAGGAAAGAAAGAGGATGGCAGGGAGTAGGTAGCGGGAGTCTAGTGATAACCACGAATAATACTAGTAATAATATATAATAATAATAATAATAATAATAATAATAATAATAATAATAATAATAATAATAATAATAATAATAATAATAATAATAATAATAATAATAATAATAATAATAATAATAATAATAATAATAATAATAATAATAATAATAATAGAGATATTTTAAAATTAGAGTGTAGGATGTTAGGTGGGTGCGATGTGTTGTCAACATAGGATAGGTCGAGAAAGGTTAGACTCACAAGTGGAAATGTGACGGTCTATAGCTAGACGGAATTTAAGACAGAGATTATTATTATTACTGTCACTATTACTGTCCGACCCAAAATATGTATACATAAATTCTTATATAAATTATGCCTCAAAAATATCGTACGTATTTTTATATAAACGAGCTTTTATATAATACATTCATAGAAATCGCGTTTGACATAAAATTAATTAAATTGAATAATTCGAAAGTATAAAATAAAGCACTCAAACGGTTTAATAAATTTTAAATGCCAAAATGGGAAATTCGCGGGTGTTACAATCAAAGTGACACCGGAGCCACATCACAATAACACCAGAATAACAGCACAATAACATGCGGTAAAAAAAAGAGTAAAAAAATCAAAGTAGTAAAAAAATCAAAAGTGACACCGGAATAACATCACAATAACAGCAGAATAACAGTAGAATAACAACACAATAACACGTGGTAAAAAAAAAATCAAAGTGGCACCGGAATAACATCATAATAACACCAGAACAACAACACAATAACACGCGGTAAAAAAAAAGTAAAAAAATCATAGTTAAAAAAATCAAAGTAGTAAAAAAATCAAAGTAACACCGGAATAACATCACAATAACAGCAGAATAACAGTAGAATAACAGCACTATAACACGTGGTAAAAAAAAGAGAAAAAAAATCAAATTCGTAAAAAAAATCAAAGTAACAGTAGAATAACATCACAATAATATCGGAATAACAATAACAGCACAATAACAGCACAATAACATGTGGTAAAAAAAAAGAGAAAAAAAATCAAAGTCGTAAAAAAAATTGTAAAATAACAGCATAATAACACGAGGTAAAAAAATAAAAGTAAAAAAAATTCAAGTAAAAAAAAATCTGGTACAAAAAGAAAAAGAAAAAAGGTAACATAATGAGAAAATTAGAGAAAAACATAAGAGAAAAAAAAATCAAAGTTGTAAAAAAAAGCATAATAACACGAGTTATAAAAAAAAAGAGAAAAAAAAAGAAAAAAAAAAAGAGTAGCACTAGAAAAAAGAGAAAATAAGTAAATGACAATGATTTTATATGAGAGGTAAGATTCGATCTTGGTCATTCATCTCTAATATAATCTAGTGGCTGAGAGTTCCAAACACAAACTCACAACTCACCATAAGAAACAAAACTCACAAAAACCTAACTATATATATATATATATATATAGAGAGAGAGAGAGATTGGATTTGGTGATTTTGGTTCTTATGGTGAGTTGTGAGTTGGGGGAATCTCAGCCACTAGATTATATTAGAGATGAGTGGCCAAGATCAAATCTTACATGTCATATAAAACCATTGTCGTTTACTTATTTTCTCTTTTTTCTAATGTTACTTTTTTTTTACTTTAATTTTTTTTTCTCTTTTTTTACCTCGTGTTATTATGCTTTTTTTTTTTACCACTTTGATTTTTGTTTTCTCTTATGTTTTTCTTTAATTTACTCATTATGTTACCTTTTTTTCTTTTTCTTTTTCTTTTTGTACCGGATTTTTTTTACTTGAAATTTTTTTACTCTTATTTTTTTTTACCTCGTGTTATTATGTTATTATTGTGCTTTTTTTTTACCTGGATTTTTTTTTACGACTTTGATTTTTTTCTCTTTTTTTTACCACTAGTTATTGTGCTGTTATTGTTATTCCGCTGTTATTGTGATGTTATTCTGCTGTTACTTTGATTTTTTTTACGACTTTGATTTTTTTTTCTCTTTTTTTTTTCCCACGTGTTATTGTGCTGTTATTGTTATTCCGCTGTTATTGTGATGTTATTCTGCTGTCACTTTGATTTTTTTTTTTTACGAACTTTTTTTTTTTTTTTTTTTACCATGTGTTATTGTGCTCTTATTGTTATTCCGCTGTTATTATGATGTTATTCTGCTGTCACTTTGATTTTTTTTACGACTTTTATTTTTTTTCTCTTTTTTTTTACCACATGTTATTGTGCTGTTATTGTTATTCCGCTGTTATTGTGATTTTATTCTGCTGTTACTTTGTTTTTTTTACGACTTTCATTTTTTTGTCTTTTTTTTAGCACGTGTTATTGTGCTGTTATTCTACTGCTATTCTGCTGTTATTGTCATGTTATTCCGGTGTCACTTTGATTTTTTTAACTATTGTGAATTTTTTTCTCTTTTTTTACCAGGTGTTATTGTGCTGTTATTCTGGTGTTATTGTGAAGTTATTATGGTGTCACTTTGATTTTTTACTCTTGATTTTTTTTACCCTTTTTACCACATGTTATTGTGCTGTTATTCTTGTGTTATTGTGATGTTATTCCGGTGTCATTTTGATTTTTTTTAACTACTCGGATTTTTTTTAACTACTCTGTTATTGTGATGTTATTCTACTCTGATTTTTTTACCAAGGGCACTAAATAAGGAAAGGATTCGTATTGTCCGTTCATAAACTATTGAACATAAACCTCCCTACAGGATACTTCCCTTCTTCCAAACTCTTTCCCAATTTCTCCCTCCATCTTTTACCTCTTCAACCCTTCAAAAATCCCAAATTCACCAAAAATCACACATAAACAATGGGAATCTCCCTTAGTTCAGGAAGAAGAAACCAACCGACAACCACAAACCACCACCATCACCACCACTTACACAACCCATACTACAACCAACCACCACCATCACAACCACCGCACCAACCACCATACTCATACCCCAGCGCCGCACCAACCACCACCGATCCATACGCACAGTACCCATACCACTTCACCAACCAACAACAACAATACCCTCTTGTAACTACAACGGTCCAATCATTTAACACAAACAAGCTCTTAGCTGAGTCTGCAGCTCCTACAGTACTACGTGTGTTTTCTAGAGAATATGCTTTGACACCGCAAACAGAAACTTATAACTTATTTACAGATACAGTATGGAATGATAAAAAAACTTCATGTTCATTCGTATATGAATGCACATAGTAAAGAACATATTCATGCATAACCCTAATATTACACAATACCACCTGGGCACTTAATTCATCTATCCGGGATTCACTGCTTCTGCACAGTTGAACCCATTGTTTGAGTATTTCTCATTTAACTTGAACATAATTTATTCATTAAATTCATAACAGCAGCCCTTGTTTTCAGCAAGCTCACCAATCAAACACCAATCTGCAACCGCAACTACGAGTCAAACACACCAATTTCATCTTAGACACCCACCACCACCTGCGCCTTCGCCAACTGCCATCAACATCCCGTTGAACTCAGGCGAAACTCGTCGTCATCAAGCTCATTTCCGGCCAACAGCCCAGAATTGCCCCTTTACACACAAATTATCAATTATGAATCCGACTAAATTCCACTAGCAGCTGTCACCAATTCGATCACCGCCACTAAAAATAGTCGCCTATCATCGAGTATCGTCGCGTCGCAAAATAGTGGATCAATTCCCCCAAATTCATCAATCAAGAATCCATATTTCCGATCAATTCCCCCAAATCATCATCAAGTCACTGTAATGAGTCAGACTCAAAAAAAAATGTTTGATTACCTCCAAAACTTTCACATTTATATTCAATCAATAATTTTTCAGGGAAGAATACTCATAATAGCAGAATACACGGTCATCTGGGGATGTCGGAGCTCACCAATTCATCACCACCATCGCTAATCAAGCTGCCTAGCTTCGCAGCTAACATTTGCCGATTCGGGTACCGGAACCGATCTCAAGCGTGGCTCAATTGAAGCTCTAGTTGATAAGAATGAAGAAAGGCAGAGGAGAAGTCGGGTCAATGCTAATTCACTCGGATTCAAGATGGACCCGCTCAATTGAAGGTAGACCCGTCTCGAAAATCCAGCTATGGACTCCAATACAAGCCACCGTGCGGTTCCTTGGTAGCTGTGCGCGTCGAAGATAGGAGAGGCCAGCGTCGAAACGGGATGGGGACGAGGATGGGATGAACTTGAAAGTTCAAAAACATTACTAAATCAAAAAGCGAGTAACGAAAATTACATCGATTAATTGATTGATTCTCCGTTGTGACTGATATTGATATCGCTGAAAATGTCAGAAACGGAAGAAGAATTGGAGAATTCAGTAATGGAATTCATTCAGGTTCTTTTAAGACGATCTGAATACAAAATTGTGGAGATTGAGATGATTTTCTTGAAATCAAATAAAGATGCTGGATTTTTCTTATTAGGGTTCTTCCACAAATTGGGATTTTTTGTTTGTGTTTATTGAGTAGTTGATGAAAGATTTTTTAATTGGGTTATGTTTTGAGCCTATCATGCTTTGCTAATGAGCTGCGTATGTTTTGTGTATTGAATCTCAGCCATTTATTTCCTTTCATCTAATGGCTTAGATTTTCCAAACTCACAACTCACCATAAGAATCAAACTCACGAGATCCCGCCTCTCTCTCTCTCTCTCTCTCTCTCTATATATATATATATATATATATATATATATATATATATATATATATATATATATATTGTTGGGCCCTAAATTATCCCGCCCGACCTGATATAGGCCAGGCAACAGCCTAAAGACAACTTCCAGGCTCTAGAGATCTAAAACCAGGCATTACTCCAAGATTGACGGGCATTAAGCGGGAGTTGATTAAAGACAAAGCGAAAAATAACCAAGAATTTGAAAAGATAAAGCACCAGGCCATTGCAGGCAACAAACAAGCAGTCTCATATGTTCCCTACAAAAAAGGAAGACCAATTCCAGAAGGCAAAAATATAGGGAGCAGTCAAAGCAACGGCTAAGAAAGAAGCAACCATCTCCGGGTAAATAGGGGACATTCCCTATTTACCAGGAAAACCTAAACGGCACAAAGGGATTGAAAGCAACCACCTATAAATAGAAAGTGGGGGAAGACAAGAAGGATGATCGGAGATACCATCACTTTTACTCATATATTTTGTATTCTTAAGCAATATATTTCCGTCACGCCCGATACAACAATACTCGTCGGGCTATCCGAATCATAGTAACAATCACTCCTGGCTTGGTGCCCGTGGTTTTTTCCCTTATTCCCGGGGTTTTTCCACGTATAAAATCTTTGTGTCATTATTTATTAGTTTGTTTTACATTTAATTACACCAATCGTGCAAGTTATTCGAGTTAGATCACCCTACATATAAATCCCTGGCAGGACGCTCTAGATCACCGAAAATCCTGCTAAAACAATTGCGCGCCACCGTGGGGCATCTAACTCAAAAATAATCAAAAGCCCACCATCAAAATACCACAAAAAACTAAGAAAAAATGGCAGGAGATAGCATTGAGCAACAATTAGTCTGTTTTGCCAAACAACAGTTGTTGGAGATGGAACAATGAAACAAAAATGATCCAGTCAAGTCAAGTGGCAAAATTGAAAGAATCAGAATCCACCTAAAGATACAAATTTGGGAGAAAAAGCTTCAGGATCAAAATTGAAAGTCCCTGGCACACCATTCTCCTCCATCATAAGGAACATTGACTTCTCCAATATTGGTACTCCAACTCCATCCAAAGCAGGAGAAGAAACGGACTCAGGAGAACTCCAAAGTCAAGAACTCCAAGATCAGACTAACACAGCCATTATGATGGCTATGCTCCAGGAAATCCAAAAACTTCATGAGAGATTTGAAAAGATCCCAGGAGTTCCTACCCCAATTGAAGAAGCAAATCCAGAAAGCTATGCTGATTCTCCCTTCGTGGATGAAATAGCAAAAACAGACTGCTAAAGAAGTTTGTGATTCCCTCAATGAGAATCTATGATGGAACCACTGATCCACAAAACCATGTTGCCTATTACAAGCAAAGAATGCTTTGGCAAGCATCAATTCCCAGTGAACTACGTCAAAGTCTGCATGTGTAAGGGATTTGGAACAACTCGAATGGACTGCCTTGCAAAGTGGTACATAAACTCGCCAAATGGAAGCATCAAGTCCTTTGTCGACTGGTCAATTCTTTCAATCATCGGTTTGCAAACAGCAGGAACTAGAGAAGAGATCCAAAGTGACTGCATACGGGGTTAAACGAAGCCTGGAGAATCAATCAGATCATACATGACAAGATTCAACAAAGAAAAAGTATCAATCCCCAGATGTGATGTTGGAACGACCATTGAAGCTTTCGAGTGCAAGGGCTACCCCCCGGGATGGTGACTTTTATGATGAAATGACCATGAAGCCCTGTCATACCTTTGAAGATGTCCAAGCACTAGCCATAGGCTATATCAGGCTGGAAGAAGACAAAGGCTACAAGACAGACAATGCTGACAACAACTCAGGATATGACAAAACCAACAGGAAAAGCTTTAACAACAAAGGAAGCAATTCTAGGCCATCTCCCTACGCAAGACCCGACGGATCGAAGTCAACTATACACATGAACAACGAGGTAACTCCTATACTTATCCTCCGGTCCAGGAATATAACTTCTCTGTTGACATTGCAGGATTGATCAAGAGACTTGACCATATGGGAGACATTGTCAAGTGGCCAAAGAAGTCGGACAACCCCAACTCAAGAAAGGATACCACCGGATGGTGTGAATTTCACATGGACATAGGTCACACAAAGAAGAATGCCTGGGATTACGGAGACAAGTGGCTTACCTGCTAAAGAAAGGATACATGAAAGACTTGATGCAAACAAAGAACAGGGAAGATGACGGAACAAGAAGAAACACGTAAAGGCAACAACGTGACCTACCCCCGCACCACCCATTTATGAAGTCAAATTCATCAATGGAGGATCGGAAATTTGTGGCCTGACCAGTTCAATTTGCTAAGAAAATTGCCAGGGAGTCAAAAATGAAATCTCCTTTTAAATCTATCAATTTACCTCAAATTACTTTTGACGACACCGATATGCGGGGTATTCCAGACCTCCACCATGATGCTTGGTAATCACCATGCAAATAGGGACCGCACGTGTCATGAGAATCCTGGTAGATGGAGGCGTTCAAGAAACCCGATCATGCTTGATGTCCTTAAAGCAATGAAGATTGATGAGAGCCAAATCATAAAAAGGTCTAATGTCCTAGTAGGATTCAGTGGAGAAACAAGAAACACACTAGGAGAAATACACCTACCCACATATGTGGAAGGAGTATCTTCATATGAAAGATTTGGAGTCCTGGACTGCCTGTCATCCTACAATGCTATATTGGGAAGACCATGGATCCACAACATAAGAGCCATACCCTCTACCTATCACCAATGCATCAAAATACCAACAGAATGGGGAGTAGCAACCATTAAAGGTGAACAAAAATCTGCCCAGGAATGTTATACTGAGGCATTGAAGCCTTCCAAGACAGGTAAGTCCCTCGCCTAGCAATTACAAGTAGACTGTCAGACAACTCATGTGGCAGAAACCAAAATGGAGACTCGATCAAGTAATTTTAGACCCCGAGTACCCCGACAGGCATGTACTTTGGTAGGATCTCGATGTCCCCGACAATATCGGACCGGAATTAGTAAGTTTTCTTAAAAGTAAATCTTCATGTTTTGCCTAGTCACATTTTGATATGACCGGAATAGATGCCAATATTATTACACATAAACTAAATGTTGATGAGTCTTATAAGCCTGTCCAGCAGAAAAGAAGAAAATTTGCCGCTGAAAGACATGCCATCATCAATGAAGAAGTAGACAAACTACTGGACATGGGGATGATAAGAGAAGTCATGTACCCCAGCTGGCTAGCCAATGTAGTGGTGGTTCAAAAGAAGAATGGCAAGTGGAGAGTCTGTGTAGATTACACATGACCTCAATAAAGCCTCGTCCAAAAGACCCATTTCCACTCCCACACATAGATGCAATGGTGGATGCCACAAAGCAGACATGAACTCGACATTCATGGATGCCTCAAGTGGATTCAACCAAATCAAGATGCACCCATCCGATCGGGGAACATACCGCATTTATCACGAGAAAGAGGCATATATCGCTACACAAAGAATGCCTTTTGGCCGAAAAATGCGGGGGCAACATACCAACGCCCTGGTCAACACAATGTTCAAAGATCAAATAGGGGACACCATGGAAGTCTATATTGATGACATGGTAGTTAAATCAAAGAAAGCTGAAGATCATGTCAGGGACTTGGAAACAGCCTTTAAAATCCTAGAAGATTTTAATATGAAACTCAATCCATCCAAATGCCATTTCGGGGTATCCTCAGGAAAATTCTTGGGGTACATGGTCACCAAAAGAGGAATAGAAGCTAGCCCAGAACAAATAAGAGCCATACTAGAACTAGAATCCCCCAAGTCAGTCAAAGATATTCAAAACCGACAGACGAGTTGCACCCCGAATAGATTCATTTCCGGATCATCGAAGATGCAAGGCATTCTATGACCTACTCAGGAAGAATAAAGCATTCAAATGGTTGCCTGAACATGAGTCAGCCTTCCAGGAACTCAAAACATACCTGACTACACCTCCGTTACTTGCCAAACCAGACAAAGGAGAACCCCTGACAGTCTACCTATCAGTCACGAAACAAAGAATAAGTGGAGTCCTGACCAAAGAAGTTGATGGCCAACAACATCCAGTCTACTATGTAAGCAAAAGTCTCCTAGATGCAGAAACCAGGTATGGCCTACTTGAAAAATATGTACTTGCTTTAGTAATGTCCTGTACTAAACTTCGACCCTATTTTGAAAGTCACCCAATCATTGTAAGAACCAACTTGCCTATCAAATCTGTCCGAGAAGGCCCGAGCTGTCAGGAAGAATGGCAAAATGGTCAGACAAATCAAGCACCTATGATATAACCTTTGAACCCAGGACGGCAATTAAGTCTCGTGCACTAGCGGACTTCGTGGCTGAATTCAGCCCTACCCTAGAACCAGACCTCATAAAAGAGGTCAACCTTCTTGACACACAAAAAACAGACCAGGAATGGATTCTCCATGTAGATGGGGCAACAAATATGAAAGGCACTGGCCTAGGATTAGTCCTAAAATCACCACAGGGAGACCTGATTGCACAGCCGTTAGTTGTGAGTTCAAAGCCACGAATAATGAGGTGAATATGAAGCCCCGATTCTTTGGATTAAAGGTATGTATAGAACTCGGTGTAGCAAACCTCAAGGTAAAAACTGACTCTCTTTTAATTTCCAATCAAGTTAAAGGAGTATATGCTGCAAAAGATTCAAAAATGATACTCTATTTGGAATATGTCAAAAACCTTTGCAAAAAATTCAAAACCTTTGACATTGACCAAATACCAAGGGACTTAAATACCCAGGCGGATGCCCTAGCCAGCCTGGGATCAAATTTCAGCCCTGCTGTGTTTGACAAAATACCCATCGTCCACCTGCTGGAACCAACCATAGAAAAGCCTGAACGAATTTGCCCTATTCAGGAAGAAACAAATTCCTGGACTAAACCTTACTATGATTGGTTCCTACAGGGGATACTCCCTGCAAATAAAAACGAAGCAAGGGCCTTGAAAATCAAAGCATCCACTTATACCATTATAAATAACACCTTGTTTAAAAAGTCTCAGGCTGGACCTTACTTACGTTGCCTGGAACCAAATGAAGCTTGACCAGGTTATAGAAGACATACATAATGGCTACTCTGCGGAAATCATAAAGGTGGAAGAAGCCTGGCAAGCAAAATTCTCGTGACAGGCTACTTCGGCCAACCCCGAGAGCCGATCGCATAGCATACAGCTCGAAATGTGAAGCCTGTCAAATCCATTCCCCCTACATCCATCAACCATCAGAACTACTACATTCCATCTCGGCCCCCTGGCCATTCATGAAATGGGGCATGGACATAGTAGGAAAGCTACCTCAGGCGCCTGGACAAAAAGTCTTTATGCTAGCAATGACTGACTACTTTTCCAAATGGATAGAGGCAGACTCTTACAGGCAAGTCAAAGAAAAAGATGTCATATCATTCATCAAAAGAAATATCATATGTAGATATGGAATACCTTCAGAAATAGTCTGTGATAATGGGACACAATTTGTGGGAAAAAAATGACTAATTTCTCAGTGCACAATGGAATATCAATTTAGTCACATCTACACCAGGCTACCCTAAAGCCAACGCCAGCGTAATCAAGCAACAAAGTAGTAATCGGTTTTCTGAAGAAAAAGTGAAAAGAAGAAAAGGAAGATGGGCGTAAGAGCTCCCCTAGTTCTATGGGCTGACAGGACCACACCCAAAACAACCACAGGCCAAACACCATATTCCCGGTCTATGGCCGTGAAGCGATAATAAGCTGAAATTCATGTGCCAACTACCGAAGCAACCTAAACACAATAGAAGAAAACAGACCCCTATTACAAGATAACCTACTCTTAACGAGAGGAACCGAGAGATGCAGCCAAAGTCGGGATAGCCGCCTACCAACAGACAAGAGCGGAAGTTACAACAAAAATGTCAATATCGAGTATTCAAAGAAGGAGACCTGGTATTAAGGAAAGTTTTCCCCAACACCAAAGAAAAGAATGCAGGCAAACTAGCCCCTACATGGGAAGGCCCGTACTTAATTGATTCAATAGTGGGACAAGGAGCTTACAGGCTACAAACTTTGGAAGGAGAAATGATCCCAGATCTTGGAACATTCTCCACTTAAAACTATTTCATATCTGAGAAGCAGGTAAAACTACTCACCCTATATACATGTGCTAAGTTTCATACCTGCTATGTGCTAAATTACTTGCCTATCATTCTTAATTTCACCTAAAACTTTATTTCAAATCCTGAAAACTTGTTTTACGCCTTCTTTTCACTTATTATATGTTATACTTTAGGCTTAAACAAATGTTCAGGATTGAGGGCCACTCCACCCAACCCGAACAAAGCATTTCTAAAAATGCTCTAATTTGGCACCCGCCGCCGACCGAAAAATAAACCGAGCTCAAGTACATAAAAAGACAATTACAAAGGTGGAATAGACCATAGTACTTGTCAAAAAGCCCTCTGACAGCCGAGGGCCATAAGCCCTCCCGACCGCAACCACCCTCATTCTTAAAAGCCCTCCCGACAGCGAGAAAAAGCCACCATTCCCCATAAACACAGGAATGAGGGCCATAAGCCCTCCCGACAGGCATTATTCTAACAAAAATATCACATGAATATACAGGTACAAATTCCGTCGAAACTTAAAAAGAAAGAAAATCAAGAAGGGAAAGGACATATATATTCAAACCTACCCAGGAATACATCCTTCCAGTGCAAAAAGAACACACGTTCATTCGAGCCAAGCCAACAAAAACCAAAACAAATCCTAAATCATTTGTTCAGGGAACATCCCCCCCTGAATAGGCCAAAACAACACAAACAAAAAAAAAAAAAATATTTCAAACTAGCCCACCTTGGACACAGTAGCAGAGCCAATCCCCTCATCTTTGACCTCTTCTTCTTCATCTCCATCCCCTTCAACATCACTATTTTTCCCTTTAGATGGAGGAGAGTCCACCTCCTCATCAGCATGCAACTTACAAAGCTCAGGATACGTGGTATTGAGATCGGCCAATTCCCGATCGGATTCCAAAAGGCCGACTTCAGCAGGCTCTTTCATAGCATCCACACGACCCTTGCCAAAGAAATACGGGGCAAAGCATCTTTATACCGGCCCGAACCTCGTCCCCTCTCCATGCCAATTCTTCATTTACTTTTAATCTGCTCCCGCATAGCCTCGCTTTTCGGCCTTCAATTCCTCCTGGGCAATATCAAACTTGGCCTGAAGAGCTTTCAAGGCATCCCGAGCAGATTTCACTTAGCAGACTCCACCAAAGAACCGAGCCTTCCCCGCCTCATTATCCTCCTTCAACGAATGATTCTCGGCCTTGGACACCTCCAAATCGCTTTAAACTTGTCAAGCATCTTTTTTCAAGATTTGTACCTCCCAATCCAAGGCATTTTTAGACCATGGACTGATTCCAGTTGACAGGCACTCCTCAAAGACATCATTAACATTCTAAAAACAAAAGAAAATGCCCATCTAAGCCACAAAAGAAAGAAAACACACACAAAAACCCACAACAAACAAAGACAAAAAATATATACCTCCTGAAGCATGGTAACCAGGTTGGCAAAGATAATCCCGGAACGATACATAGCAGCCAAAGCACGAGCGAAGCCTCCTCGCACTGGTACTTAAAATAAGGATCATCAACCACAAAAGCCCGAGCCCGAATTTGATCCTTAGCAAACCGGACCTCATCCATACGAGCCCGACTCCCCGACCTCATGAACTCCTCCCAAAGACTCATCCACTCTCTTCCTCTTCTCGGGACGATCACTTTCATCCACAACCTTTTCAGGCGATACCAACCGAGCTCCCCGCACGCACAGATTCCCGAATTTGAACAAGACTATCACTCCCCGTTGCCTCTTTGCTCTTTGACTTCTCCCCCGTAATTTGAGAAACCCCGCCTTCACCAAAGACAGACCAAAACTAGCAATCCTGGCGAAGCCCTGGTAGCCGCACGACGAGTTTCTAAAATCAGCAATAAAAGCATGGATCCAATACGGGGAAAACGAATGACAAAACAAGCAAGAGAACTTACTCCCCGATGAAGATGCCCCTGGAACCTTAGTGCTCTTCACAGGCTTATAAGTGCTCAACTTAGCCTTCTTAAAACGAGGCATAGCAGCTTGCCCCAGACAGGCAGGCCAAGCCCTCTCCTCTTCAGTAACGCCATAAACGCCGTTATCCGGTCACCGATCCTCAAGATCGTGGATTATTCACCCAATCATTTACTAAAAGAAAACATGGGCAAAGTAAGTAAACTCTCCAAAAAATACTATTACCAAACCAAAAATTATGCAGGAAAGAAAGATTACCTCCTTCAACAATTTGGATAATTGAGATAGTCCAGTCGGGGGCAATTGAATCACCTTGATAAACATATAAGTTTGAGCCCACCTTTATCATCCCCCTGAATCAAAATTGGTGATCAGGTGAGCCATCTTTGACCTGACCCGAAAATTGAACCTCCCAAAGAGAATGACTCTTCGATGATAAACATTCTTAAAATCATCCGAGTAATAACCAACTTATGCTTAGAACATAAATGCTCAATAGAATGGACAATCTTCCAAACCATTGGCATGAGTTGAAACGGAGGAACCCTAATAGCCCTAACCACCTCAGCCATAAAAGGAGAAAGGGGAAGTTGACCACCACCCCTGAAAGCCCACTCAAAAATACAGAACCAACCCGGGCTACTCCAATTAGCCCTGATAGGACCATTCTCAGGAATCCAAACCTCGGCCCCATGAGGAATGAGACCCCGCCCTTGATATAATGCTCAAAAGCGGGTTTGTTGATTAGCCTCATGGAAAGAGACTGCTAAAGCCTTATTAGGAGAATACTCAACCCCCTTATAAGACATGGACAGAATCTCTGGAGGAGGAACAACCTCCACCACGTCATCCTCGGGAATGACTTCGGGGACCCCTCAACCTCGGCGAAGCCATTTCAACTTCAACAGAACTTTTTCAATCTCAGCAGGAGCCTTTGAAGCTGCTGCCCTTCTCCTGCCACCAGCCATATATTATTTTTTCTAAAAGATGAAATTTTGCAAAGGAAGAATTTTTTAGAAAGAGAAAGAAGAAAGTTAGAGATTGGAATGTGAAGACATACACGAAACAAACAAGATATTTATAGCCGCAAAACCATAACGGCTAGGAAAGCAAGTGGTTAAGATCAATCATGACTCTCCTAGGGTTTTGTGAACCTACCCTATTTATGGCAAGTAACCGTTACAAGAAGTTGAAGCAAACTCAAATTCTGAATCCGATAGAAAGTCCCCGCACAAATCACTTGCCTGGCCCAAATTTTTATCTCCTCATTCTGGCGGACCCAATAAAGGAATAAGAAGATAAGGGGCAATTGTTGGGCCCTAAATTATCCTGCCGACTGATATAGGCCAGGCAATGCCAAAGACAACTTCCAGGCTCTAGAGATCTAAAACCAGGCATTACTCCAAGATTGACGAGGCATTAAGCGGGAGTTGATTAAAGAAAGCGAAAAATAACCGGCGGCACGAAAAGATAAAGCACCAGGCCATTGCAGGGCAACAAACAAGCGATCTCATATGTTCCCTACAAAAAAGGAAGACCAATTCCAGAAGGCAAAAATATAGGGAGCAGTCAAAGCAACGGCTAAGAAAGAAGCAACCATCTCCGGGTAAATAGGGGACATTCCCTATTTACCGGGGAAAACCTAAACGGCACAAAGGGATTGAAAGCAACCACCTATAAATAGAAAGTGGGGAAGACAAGAAGGATGATCGGAGATACCATCACTTTTACTCATATATTTTGTATTCTTAAGCAATATATTAACACGTCACGCCCGATACAACAATACTCGTCGGGCTATCCGAATCATAGTAACAATCACTCCTGGCTTGGTGCCCGTGGTTTTTTCCCTTATTCCCAGGGTTTTTCCACGTATAAAATCCTTGTGTCATTATTTATTAGTTTGTTTTACATTTAATTACACCAATCAGGCAAGTTATTCGAGTTAGATCACCCTACATATAAATCCCTGGCAGGACGCTCTAGATCACTGAAAATCCTGCTAAAACATATATATATATATATGCTTGTGATGTTAATGGCGATTTGACAATGCATGCAACATATAAAGAAAAATGCAAAGCAGAAAATAGATTTCCTAGTATGACCTTCCTAAAATAGAAAATATAATATTCTATTTACAAATTCGGAAACCAACACCATTGGTCCCTTGAACTTCAAGTGACACGCTTCTAAGGGCTCCGTCTTGATCGGAACGCCTTTCCGATTGGCACCGTCTTGAAGGAACTCCAGAATTACAAATAATAATAAAATTACATAGCATTTCTATTATACATTTGTAAAAAATGAATCTAGTAAAAATAAAAGTGATACGAGATCACATTTAATTATAACCGAATCGGTAATCCCTTACATTACGGGTAATACCGATTAAAACTAAGGCCATACTAAGATAAAATTACATAATTCAAAATTATATAAATGAAATATGACATTCATCAATAAAAATTGCAGCATTATAATACTCCCTCCAATTCACAATAAACCTCCCATTTCATTTTGGCACAAAAATTAAGGAAAGACACTACCCCACCATATAATTAAATTTGGACCATACAAATACACTACCCCACCATACAATTAAATTTGGACCACATAAACACTTACCAAACAAAGAAATAGGGAGGTTATTGTGAATAACCGAAAAACAAAATAGGGGGTTTATTGTGAATTGGAGGGAGTATGTGTCTAACATGCCAAATTAATGTGTCAAATCGCCTACTTAAATTTTATATCTTATATAATCCGGTTTTATGGAAATGCATGATCATAACGTATTAAAATCACAAATCAATACTTAAATCAAATTTAAGACCAAGTCAATTATCCTAACCTTCTTAGGACTCAAAATTTAGTCTTCACTAAATATTTGACAATAATTCAACTTGGTTTTGTATTATTGCTTATTTAAACTTCTTTTAATCATAATAATTATGAAATGATTCCCAATAAATCATAAAAATTTGAAAAATTTCAAAATCACATTTTTGCATATACTGGAATATTACCAAGATTCCAAAAACTCAATAAAATTTGCCCACAAAATATGTATAATTTACTATATTAATAAATTGTATAAATCATAACTTTTACCATTTAATCCAAATTAAACATAAAAAATTATGGAAAAATAAAAATAAAATTTTTGAATATTCTTAAATAATTTCCTGAACCTGGAAATGGCAAAATTTCAACCAAAAAATTTCGAATTAAATTTTATGCCTAATAAAGTTGCCTTTTATCGATTTTATCATATAAAAATCAATAAACATACCAAATCAATCAAAATTAATCATGCAACTTTAGATCTGATGTCCATTTTCATATATACAACATTAGAGAAAAATTTCATGCCATAAAATTCATTTTATCTATTTTTGCTAAAAATAGTCACTATTAATGTCATTTTAACCATTAAAATTATAAATCATGCATAATAAATCACATTTATCTCAAATTTTACATACAATCTTTAACCTATGCATGTGACATCATACTAAAATTTCATGGCCTGTTTCGAAGTTTAACTATTTTTAGTCATTTAACCTCCATTTATACCATTTTTATCACATAAAAATCATAAAACATGCAATATTAATCACATTAATATGAAATTTTACATATAATAATTAAAATATGCATGTAAGGTCATACTAAAATTTCATGGTCAGTTTCAAAGTTTAACTAGTTTTAGTAAATAAAAGTTCATTTTACTCATTAAAATGTAATTATTTAACTGAAAATCATTAAAATAAGCAATAATCATCCATAAATCATCAAAATGACCTAAACATATTTTAGAACCAGAATTTATAACACGCATGTAAATTTCGTGGCCTATCTTATATGTCACAAATTTCTAGTTTTTATTTTGTTATCAAATAACTCATAAAAAACCATAAAATGATATGCATGCAACACCAAAGCTCTTGATACCAATTAAAAGTTTCATAAAACCCTATTAAACTTATTTAATAGATTTTATAAATTACTCATAATTTATACTCATATGGATCTAGTTGCATGCAAGATGTTTTAATCAAAATAAGGAGAAAAACGATTTTCTTACA
Source organism: Silene latifolia (assembly GCF_048544455.1). Classification (NCBI taxonomy): domain Eukaryota; kingdom Viridiplantae; phylum Streptophyta; class Magnoliopsida; order Caryophyllales; family Caryophyllaceae; genus Silene; species Silene latifolia. The sequence goes on along the minus strand of NC_133538.1, from coordinate 418,375,685 downwards.
CTGGTGAGACGGATTTATGGGTACTAGATTTGGACTCCTTCCAAATCTAGATCTTGAGCTAAATAAGATGTTAGAATGATCCTCCAACAAGATCCCAAAGTAGATATGCTCCTCGTGATTGCACCAAGACTATCCCTCAATACTAATATTATTACTAACTAGATAACAATATTAGTTACCTTAAATAAATCTAATATTGATACTATTACTACCTTAGTAATATTATTTTTGATATTAGATTTTTGAACAATTTTAAGTACTAAAACTATTTTAGAGAGTTAGAGAGATATCCATGAAAAAGGAATGATAAGAATTGATTGAATGGGAAAAATAAGAACAACTTTCTTATTGTCCTGAGAGGGGGTGCCGGTTTGGTGGAGTGGCCAAAAGGAGCCAATGCATGCCCATCTTACATTTTGCTCTAATCTAAATGTTTAGGGTAGCATCTAGGATTTTAGGGGTAATCATAATGTCCTTCATATAAAATTAACAATTACAATTAACCCTTAAACATCCCTTAAAACCGGTGGACTCATATAATGTGGACTCCATTTTATTTTTGTTATTTGTCATTTGTAATATGGTGTGACATGTGACATGTAACATGTCATTAATCAATTTAATGCATATTTAGCAATTAAATATCATTATATAAATTAATTAAATTACAAATAACAAATTTCCTAGTAATATATAATTACTTGTGTATAAAATTGGTCAAGTTAATATAATTCACAATATTTTGTAATTTTAATTAATTATTCATTCTTATCTCAATTGCTTCATAAACAATAATCAATTTTAGTAATATAACATTTTAATTATTAAATTGAATCTTATTTAATCATATTACAATAAGATATAATATTCTCTCTTATATATCAATTTGTTCAATTTAAGGATTTAATCAATCTGTATTGTCATACAATCGATTTTTACAATTGAGGGAATCGTCCTTTAGGTGTGACCTTAAGGGATCAACTGATCACCACCGTTAAACGACAGTAATGTCAAACTCTAGTCAGGCAATCATTACCGAGTAATGTTGATCAGTTGACATATATAAATGAATCATCCCTTACATATTCTTATCATTAGTTTCAATAATGTGATCGCACCATTGTCGAGGACACATACTCCAACACATAGTACATTGGATGCAGTTGTTATACGGTCCACACCGATGGAGGCAGTTGTTATAAGCTCCGTCAATTCAGAGGCAGTTGTTATACGCTATGACAGTTAGAGGCAGTTGTTATACGCTCTAACGGCGTTCATTTTATACACTGTGCTTGTAGCTAGAGGCAGTTGTTATACGCTCTAGTAGGTTGTTGATTTGGTCATATGATACATGGTCATAATGGTTCTATGATGTGCATGATGTCAAAATGTGGTTTGTGTTATGCATCGTCACATGTTATTTGACTTGGAGTAAACATTTCGAATACTTATCTCTTTATGCCATTGTTTTGTAGTGAGTTGTTGTCAAGTTTTCATGAGTATAGATGGTCTCACATGTTTATTAGTTTTGCATTTCAATTGTTAATAATTGTTGGTTATATTCAATTGTTGTAAACATGACTGGGAGAGCATCTAGTTACTCTCGACTGATTGTCGACCCCCATTCTCAGGTTGTTCAGATTGTTGCTAACTGATTGATGCTTGCTTGGGAAATGTGCGAAGCGAGCTTAATAATAAAATAAGGGTTTGCTTTATGTTTTAAGAACCTTTGAATAATGTATTAGTTTGTTTTGGATTTAGTAGCGAACCTGATTGGTCAGGTGTGTCCGCCACCTTGACCCCTTTTATCAGTATTATACTATGATATTTACTTTATATTACTTTTTTCCTTTGTTTTATAATTTGGGTTGTTACAGTTGGTATCAGAGCGAACACGCTCCCAACTCTCGCTTAGTTGATGACTAAAATAAATGACCTAGTTAATGAGTGAGAGTAAATGGGGTAGAAACCAATAGGATTTGTTGGTTTTCTTACGTTTGTAGTGTGTATGAGTAGTTGTTTGGAGTGGTAGTTAGGCTCTAACACTTATAACGAGATTTTGTTCTTGCAGATGGTGCGTAACGTGAATGGTGAGACCGATGCTGACCGCATCCGGAGACTTGAGGCCTCTTTGGCATCTATGGCCAAAGCTTTCACTAATCACCTCAACAACAACAACAACAAAAACAAGAACAACAAGAACAACAACAACAACAACAACCATCCGCAACCGACTGTTTTTGATCGCTTTCTCGTCACCGTCCTCCTACTTATGAGAGTGCGAATGATCCTACTGCTTTGGAGGCTTGGATTCGAGAGATGGAGAAGTTGTTCCTTGGTAATGGGTGTCATGAGGATCAGAAGGTAGACATCGCCACCTATTATCTGAAGGACGAGGCCGACAACTGGTGGGATCTTGCTAGAGCTGGTCTGGAAGTTCAGCCAGGATATGGTTGGGCTCTTTTCTCTAAAGCTCTGAAGAAGAGGTTTTATCCCGAGGAGATGCGCTGGCAGAAGGAGCAGGAGTTCCTTCGTCTACAGCAAGGTTCCATGACTGTTGAGGAGTAAACTAACAAGTTCGTGAAGCTATCGCGATTCGTTACTTCTGTGGCTATGGACGAGGTG